>NC_052104.1:8368301-8373268 GCF_012273895.1 Zerene cesonia | reverse complement strand
ACAGATTCGAAATTCAAATGTAATATTTTTTTATAATTAAGTGTAACAGTATTTATGGCCAGACTAAGTAAATATAAAGTGGTGTTAGTTACAACTATGTATAACTCAGGAATGCATTAACCGATCTGGCTAAAAATCTGTGCAGAGGTAGCTTAGAACCAGGAAACAGATATAGGAAAGTTTTTATCCCGGAAGTCCCACGGGAACGGTAACATGCGAGGAAAACCCCGGGCCTATCTATCCTGCGACTACACGGGCAAAGCCGCGAGCGGAAAGCTAGTTAAATATAAATTAATAAAAAAGCAAAAGTATGGAGTACGATTATCGAGATATAAATGGTAATATCAAAATCGGCGTAATTCATTAAAAGAAACACATCGTTCCTTAGAAGCAAAAAGTATTTAGCAATAAGTTTTTTTTTTAGCTTTCATCATACATGCGATCATTTGGGTTGGAAAAATAAAGAGAAAAAATTCTAAAAAAGTATTTTCTGCTTCGGAATATGAATTAGGAATCTAAACTCAGACAGACATTCCGACTGTGTGAGGCCAGCGTAAATAATATTCCTACATATATTTTAGACCCCTGATCTACAGATCCATATTACTAGGGGAAATTAATAATAAAATTACACAAGCTATATTTGCAGTTTCCTACCTAATACATAAAAAACATCTTGCGCCTACGAACATTAAAAAAAAACCATAAACACATAACTAATTAATTATTACGACAAAAGAAAGTGCACTACGACATTTCCGTAAATATCGAATAAATATCTCACCGGTTTTGTCCAGGGCTATTTCAAAGTCGATTTTTTCACTATTCTTAAACATATTTATCACGCTTGATATCAACAGAAACCGGTACGTATCGCGAATAAATGGAGTGAATACAATACAAAATTATGTATAAATACTTAGTCTCTTAACAAGAGTACGCGAATAATACGTCGCTTCTACCATAGAATAATTAGAGTATGTTAATTTATTGCAATTTCTATTTATTCAGACATCACAATTTACATGTATACTGCGTTGCGCGATTGGCTGAAATAATAAGGAAATTTGTATGTGTTCACTACAAATAAATAAAAAACAACCACGAAAATACAATTATTTATTTCATATTCAACTCGCAATAATACAAATAAAATACATTTTAAATGATCTGAGTATAAAGCATAAGCAGTAATAACTATAAGCATTTAATGCTATAAAACTATAATAAAATAGTAAGATTAACAAACAATTAGCAAAATGCAAAATAGCGTCAGCATGTCTCTTGGACTCCACTGAAATAACAAGGAGGTAAAAAAATCATTCCATAAAAAATATCAACATAAACATGGGATAGTATATTTATACAATTACTGTCGTATTAACATATTTGAAATTTAATACAGTAAGAGTAGAATCAATTAAGCGCCATGTTGTGACGTCATATACCTTAATTCAAATTAAAATTCGAATTCATAATGATTAAGCGTTTACGCTTGAATTTAATTTGATTTTAGTCAGGCAAAATTAAATGATTCGTTATTGAAATGCGAAAGTGGTTTCGAAAGTTAACCGATTTTTTTTTTCAAATGACATTTGACACATGAAGGTCATTGACGTACCTACGTATTCTTAATTTGATCGCATTAAACAAAATATAAATCATATTTTTGCAGCTAAAATTAATATTTTATGGCAGTTAACAGATATTACGGTAATTCTTCATTTATAACACAGTTTTAATATGAAAATCTTATATTAATGAGGTATTGTTATCACTACAGAGTACCTACACAGGAACATATTGTAAAATAACTATAAAATCACGATAGGAAAACAGAAAACACGTTATAAATGCAGATTTTAAAAATCACGTCATTTCAAATATAATATAACTAAACAAATACCTCTATACATTTATAATCTGTGTAATGAAAAGTGAGTGTCGTGAGGTAGATAATTATCTTTATTGATACATTACATAGTATTCCATTGATCAATTGTAGAGTTACGTTCATACGACTAACACGTATACAATAGCAATAGAGTCGCAGAATGCTCAACTGAGCATGGTTTCGATCGAAAAACCGGATACGTTTTAAAGGCACTTCTTGACATTTGGGCGGAAGCTTAGTAAAGTTTCAATTCGAACATTAAACATATCGAAACATTAGCCACATCCGGTACAGTGACGTCTTAAAGCAACACTAATTCCAGTGTGAGAATAAGACAGATGTTTACGTCGTGTAGGGCCATCGCTTTCCCACACTGGAATTAGACGTTACGGTAAACCCCCATATGTATTATTATCGTCTATGTAAAACAAGAACTCTGATTGTTTAGAACATATGTCTACTTTTCGTATAGAATTTCTCTATTAAAACTAAACTAAAACAGAAGTCCAAAGTGTATGTTAGATTGATTGAAGCAAAACCTATTTTTAATGAAGTTATTATACAATGACTCCTTTAAATATATATCAATAGTCGTTCTACTTTCAAATTGTGTTCTAATAATTTTTTGCCCGAAAAATTTCAATGTTGTTATGGTGCGTTTAACGATTATATAAAATAACATTTATTACATTATATAATATCATAGGCATATAGAATAATTATATATAATTAACCATCTAAATATATAACATCGTCACAATGAGCGCATACAAGCATATATCACAATATTTTGGTGCGTTTTCATAGATCTAATTTTTTAAGTGTTATGGAAGTGGGGTATACTTTTTTATTATATATTGCACGAGCACCGTCAGAAAAAAAAAACAATAAAAAGGCGGACTTCGTTGCTTAAAAGCATTTCTTCCAGCCAACCTGGTTGGGAAGGATCTTAATCTTGTGTATGTGATGGTACAAATCTAATTACTACTGCCATTATATGACAAATAAAATGAAATCTATAATAATAACATCGCTAACCAATGAGGCCCTCAGAGTGAGTGAGGTAATGTCCTGTCCCTCAGTGCTATAGTGGACCCTAGCTTATATATACATGTTCCCTACAAACTAAATATAAGTACATAAAATGCGATAAAGATAAATACATAAAATAACACTCATGTACATATACATATTTATAATACCTATATATTATAAATAATCATATAAAATGAATCTTTTCTTCGGGTATACTTATTTCCGGTTACCATCAGTATCTGACATACAAAGAACCTAAAAGAGTAAGTACACGTTTTGTATGCTAAGTACATATAGTACACATGATAACAAAAATAGGTCAAGCGCGAGTCGGAGTCGTGACACAATCCAATCAAAGATTAGAAAAAAAAATCCACCCATCAATTTATGTCCGTGCCAACCGGTGCTTAACCTCAATTTGTTATTATTACGGCAACAGGAACTTTATCTGATATACAGACAGACGGACAGACGGACAGCGAAGTGTTAATAACTATATCCCTTTCTACCCTTTGGGTATGGATTATGGACTACGGAACCCTGAAGTATAATTCGAAACAAAATTACATAGAACATTTTCACATTGCATCACTGCATTGTCTCGTTAGTGACAATGGCTTTATACCACGTATATACATACATTTAAGTACGTCAATTAATATTTATTGGCTTTAATATTCTTATATGAAGTAACATTAAAAAGTTCATTGTATGGTTTATTAATAATTCTTTAATTATATATATATCACCAATGTCCCATGGTGAGGTACTTCTTTTAAAATACTAGAATGAGACTGAATTACAATAGTTTCCTAACAAACACAAAAATAATCATGTCAATTGGTTGACGAATTGTGTGTTTTCACAACGTCATGCTTTTAGTCCCAAAAAAAAAAAGCTAATTGACAACCTACTTTGTGATTGCGACGTCAGTTACTATAAGTTACAAAATAAATCAAAACATATAAAAAACTCCATTAAGGATAAGAATTTTAATATATTGTTGATTTTATCTCTATTTTGAATCTTTAGTTCAAACTAAGGAGCCGCATTATCAGCATTATATGCAAGTGCATTAAAGTTGATATTTGTATGGCACATATAATATAGTTTCATACAATCAAATATATCAAAATAGATTTCCCTGGGTTATTACAACTCTTAAAACAATCCTACGTAAGTACTTCTAACAGTCATAATATTAAAAAGGGAATTTTGAAGTGGCTCCATTATCTAAGAATACTCACAGTAATCTCTTGATTACACATAAATTTCTATGTGATTTATAATCGTAAAAATATATGCGTTGGAAAACTGGGAAATGTCAGCAGTAATTGAAAGTTTTCTTTATATATATATAAAATAAATATACTTTAAAAACAATAAAAATGCACGATTTAATCATGGAACCAACTCAATTGTCTCACTTGCTCTTAGGATCAGGATAACAAGATATAACTATGAAATCATTTTATCGTCACAGATCCTTCATAAGTGTTCAAAGTAGGGATTAAAAGAAATGCATCTTAATTTAGTCTAAGGGAGTCGGTTACATACATAAATGTATGTTTGTACCACCTGTAGGTGAAGCGACCTCGAGAACGGCTGGGCCGATATGCAGTTATTAAATATTTGACGTCGTTTAGGGAAGTTTTAAACGGAGAAGACAAATAACGGAAAATATTTCTCACAGCTATACGAAGTGAAATAAATATCTTGAATTAGAATGGGAATAACGTCTCTCTTTCTCCATTCGTAATAAACTATATCTTCTCTATTTTCTTCTCGTCGGGCGGCAGGAAGAAGGCGGTGATCAGGCCCACTGAAAGAAAAGAGATCTTTTTTATAAATCAAATCATTGTGTATTTCTAGTTTCTAGGTATGTATCTGTTCTGTGTGCCTCCTCCCTCCCTGCGTTATTTTTAAATGACTGGATCGATTTTGAAGATTTTTTGTGTGTTCAGGCGGATTCAAGAATGGTTTAAATTAAATAAGAAAAGGGTTGACGATTGGAGAGAGGGAATGGACTGGGACGGGG
>NC_052104.1:8359137-8368265 GCF_012273895.1 Zerene cesonia | reverse complement strand
CCCCCCCCCCCCACTCTCAACTTCGTACGAAACGTAGTAACACGCTGCTATTATTGAGGATATATATTGAGTACTAGAGGCTCCGCCCGGATATCAAGATTCATGTTTTATCCCAAGGGAGCATTGAATCGGGACAAAAAGTATCCCATCACCCAAGTCAGATCACACACTCTCCGTATACCAAATTTCATCAAAACCCGTTCAGTAGTTTCATCGTGATCGACGTACAAACATCCAAACAGACAAACTTTCACATCTATAAAGCGAGTGTGATAGCGCGATATAATTCAGTGATGAAACAACTCACAGAAGCCGAGTAGAATGTAGCTGGTGATCATCGGGAAGCAGTGGTCGGCCATGTTCATGGCGATCACTTGCACGCTGATGAAACCGAAGCCGCGCGCCACCACCACCGACAGGCACGTCGCCATGCCTCTGCACAGACACACTTTATTGTTATATTTGAATACCAGCTGATCGGGCAAACGCTGTTCCGCCTTACTATTATCATTTAGCGGTATGAAAAATATGTGCGCAAAAAATTTCATGAAAATCGGTCCAGCCGTTCCGGAGGAGTATGGTAACTAATATTGTGATACGGGAATTTTATGTATACATACAGAAGATAAATATATAACGCAATGCTGACTGACTGATTGACATAGCGATCTATCAACGCATAGCAAGATGATGAAAGTTTGTAAAATGAAAATTTAATAAGCTTTATAATATTATTGGTGTAGATGAGTTCTTCTGATAATTGAGCTATTTCACTGCTTAAGTATAATCAAAATCGGCTCAGTGGTTTTCGTGTGAAAGAGTACCAAACAAACAACCATCCATCCACCTCATAAACTTTCTCATTTAAAATATTACTAGCTGTGCCACGCAGTTTTACCCGAGACCGAAAGATGGGAATTTATGAAAAAGTTTGATTTTTCTTTGAATAAAGAAAAAAACATTTATTAAAATTTCTCTAGAAATAGGATTGGTTCGATCTCTTTCGAAAAACCAATATAAAGTGTTTCGTTACATATAACGTAAACCTTAAATAATATGCAATTCATAAAAATCCCCTGAAACAATTTATTGAAACCTTTATGTATATTTCTGACATAGAATTGCATAACTTATTATCATTCTATGTCCATGAGTTATTTGCGTATTGTAGAATTAAGAGTTTAAGAGTCGTAGTTTTCTATCTTATCTTCGTTTTTAGGATTCCATATGAAAAGTTAAAACCTGACTAAAATACCAATCTACTTTTCGCTATTCGTCTATCTGTCTGTCAGTCCATCTGTCATCTCACAAAGCGTGATAGTTATAAAGTTGATATTGTCAGAAATTATATATTTCAGTTACCGATATAACAAATAAAAAAAAATCGAGGTCAAGCAACGGTTGGCACGGTCATAATTTGGATGGGTGAAAGTGCAGTTGCTCTTAATTGTCGCTTAAAAACCACAGGACAGTTCTTTGGCATCATTGTTATGTACATCACTACATAGTATAAAACAAAGTCGCTTTCTCTGTCCCTAAGTCACTATGTTTGCTTAAATGTTTAATACTACGCAACGGATTACGCAGAGGCTAGGCGTTGCTACGGTTAGGCAAGATACGCAGGTTCGAATCCTGCCTCGTGATCAAATTTTTTCTATTCTTTCAAAATTTCTCATAATCTATACATATAATAAATCTGTAGAAAAGTCATTTTAGTACATTGAAAAAAAAAAATAGCCAGTGTGTGAAAAGATAACTAACAGAACCCATTTCCATCATTTTTTAAATTTTTCTCTGTTGGTTTATGCGCACATCACGTAAAATCTACGAATTAAATGCAGACAATGTTTATATACAAAAATTCTACGTAACTTGAGGTATAACTTAGTTTTTCTTTCATCGAAATCGGTTTACTATATCACAATGATATGATTAATTTGATATTCCTACGGGATACGGACTTACGCGGGTGAAACCGCGGGGCGCAGCTAGTTAATAATAAATCTATTTAATAACATGTACAATTTACAGCTCACTAAGTAACTTAATAAAAACTACTTAAATACATGCTATAAGGATTACCTTCTTGTATAAAAAATATATATATATATATGTATGTATATATATATCACGCAGGAGCGACAGAGATAGATATACAGGTCAATATACGAAATTCTATGTTGTCCGCGACCACACTTATACATATATATATTTACCTTAAATAAGTCGGATTAAGTTCCACCAAGTACGTGTTAATGTTCCCCAAGATCAGAGCAACGTAGGGGAAGAAGAAAAACAGCACGATGCTGACCATCGGTATCTTCACGAACAGCAGAAAGCATCCGCTCGCTAGAGTGATAATGATGATCAATAGTGTGGTCTTCTTCTTTCCCAAGGGCTTGACAATGAAGGTTAGGATCAGGTTGAGCAGACCGCAGAGGCCGGAGTAGACCATCACGGCGTAGAGCGCCTTCGGTTTGACCACTTCGTTGCAATCTATGCTTGCCGCCAACGTCTGTAAGGAAATTTTACCCTGCTGTTACATTTACGTGGCAATTTCTTAATTATATTAATAATTATGAAAGTTTGTTAATTAGTTGTTCATTCATGTCGAAACAGAGCTAATTAGCGTATAATTCTTTAGTTTTACACAGTAAAACATCTCATTCAAAGACAGAAAAAATCAATTATAATGCGCTTTCGCATGCCTTTGAAATGAACATGTCTACAGATGGCGCTATCTTAAAATTGTGACATGTATGACACGTTCATTTTCTTTGACCACGCGAGCGAAGCTGAGGGCAAAATATAATTTAAACTTCATACGCTTCGTCCACGACAAAAATGTATAATTTGTAAAGCAGTAATACATGATAGACCTTTTTGTATGCACATATTAGTTAAATATTATTTTTTTTATTAGTAATAAAACAATATTAGAGATTTCTTTCGAGATCTATCTCAGCTTCTTTACTATACCAGAAAACAATAACTTTACTAACAATTATTTAAAAGAAATAATCTCGATAATAGTTACATGGTTTTTGTATGCAGTTTTACTGGCGGCGTTGCTGGCAACCTCGCAGAAGGTCATCCCTGTCACATTGGTTTCTCCATTGAAATAGGCGTTGGTTATAGTGGGCACCCACATTGTGAACCCTGTGGAACTGAAGGACACTTTGTTATTTATAGAGACATTGCAGCGGATTAAATGCTACTCTATATGGTAATATTCTTTGACTACTAGGCTATTTTTATAGAACTACTGTTTGGACTGATATTGTATATATTACTACTGGTTGCATTACTGTTGTATGTACTACTGTGACGCAGCAGGAATGCTATTTTATCACTCCGTAGCATAAACAGTTTCGTTTCGCGCTGCCTGTTGCTATGTATGATCAGATCTTTAACTGCAAAACGGATTCGAATGCGGTTTTTTGAATAGAAATTGTGATTCAAGTGGAAGGTTGATAATTTGTCAGGTCTAAGAACAACGAGGGCGCAGCCGCAAAGCCGAAAACACCTCTAGCAGTTCAGCGACCTTCAATCACTTTTTTCAGCTCCATATCCGTACATTATAAACTAAAAATTTTGGTGCCTTTAGCGAAGAAAAAAGCTTTGTTTGAACTATATAACTCTAAATAATAAGCGCACTTTTCAGGATCTACGGGTCTGCTTTAAAGAATTATTTCACATTCAATGTGTACGTGATATACTTGAGTGCTAAAGGCTATAAGCACAGGCTAATTGCTTGGTACTCCACGGGTAGGTAGGAATACTGGGGGTCGCGGACGTATTTTAACCAGCTCCCGCGGCCCCTTCACTTAAGCGGCTCGACGGAACACAGTGGGGTTTTGGTCGGTAGGAATCCGACATAACCCACGGCTTTATCTCCGGAGGCCGGGGGTATCTAAGCAAGATTTCCCCACTTAAAAAAAAAAAGGTATGCATACTGGGAGGCAAACATGATACTTAGATGATACTTAATGGTAGCAATAGTGGTTGTAACACACTACACTAAAAAAAATACATATCAAAAGTGTAATCATACAAAATATACTTGATACGTTCTCATAGCTCAAACTACGTGCATTCATAATGAAAAAATTATATCACTTCATACAGGGTAAACTAGCGCTGCTATGGGGATAACGCTTATGTTTAGGAAACTACAATATAAAGATTAAAATCATGCAGAATAACCATTACGTCAACCAACCGTTCAAAACATTCTTACCATGAGCCCGCGCAAACGAAGCCGCGGTTACCAGCTAGTTTGGAATGAAAATAGAAAAGTTACTTGTTCGTACTAGTTCATCAACATTGGAAACGATTTAACCGACGTTTCAAAAAAACGAAGGAGGTTCTCAATTCGAGTGTATTCTTTTCTACTTTGTTAGTCGATTACTCTACCACAAAAAAATAGCGTTACTCTTTTTGAGTTTGATTGGAAATTTGTTGTGATTATGCCTCATTTTAGAATCTGGCGTTCGTCCTAATTTAGTTAATTCTATAGTTAAATCGTATTGTTTTTTTTTGAAGTAAAACTTCTTTAGAATCGTTGTGATTTCAAACCTGATGCAACGGAAAAAACGACAGATAAGAGACACAAATATAAAAATGTGTAGAATGAAGCCGGCAAAGAATGAGACAGAAATATACATACTATTTTATATTTTATATATATTCATCTCATTCTTTTGTCGATTTACTGAAGTTTCACTTCTATCGTGTGTGAATCGCACACACACCGTTTTTTTAACTTCATAATATATTCATCATCATCATCATCAGCCCATATATGTTCCCACTGCTGGGACACAGGCCTCCTATGAGGGTTCAGGCCATAATCCACCACGCTGGCCAAGTGCGGGTTGGCAGATGTCACATGTCGTCGAACTTTTAATTCTTGGACATGCCGGTTTCCTCACGATGTTTTCCTTCACCGTTTAAGCAGTGGTGATGTTATCCACATGCGCAGATAAATTGAAAAATCAATTTAATTCCTGCACGCTCGCCCGGTCTCGAACCCCGACTTATCGATTTTGAAGTCCGAGGTTCTCACCACTGAGCCACCACTGCTTATATATCATAATATATTACTTCACTCAATTATTTTCGTTCTTTGAGCGTAACATATACACGAATCAGCCAGACTGCAGCATCAATAAATGCAGCTAATTTCCAATAACATAAATACTTATATAATATATAATATATATAAATATATTATATAAGTATTTATAAATAGATAGAAGACAATGGCCACACTTACGTCATATACGAGCACAATAAGATGAAATAGAGCATGAGTGAATTCTTCAATAGTGGCGGTTTGAACAGCGGAGCGGTTTGGTCCCATATCTTTTGTATCGGCGACTTTTTTACATCTGTCTTCATTTCTGATGCTTCTAAGAACACGGAGGACACCTGAAATCGTTACATTGATATAATTATTATTCTATATAATACTAGCTGCACCCGGCATACGCCGTTCTGCCTTAATCATATCGTTTAGGGGTATGAAAAATAGATGTTGGCCGATTCTCAGACCAACCTGATGTGCACACACAATTTCATGAGAATCGATCTAGCCGTTTCGGAGGAGTATGATAACTAACATTGTAACACGGCATTTTTATATATAGGGATATAAGGATGTATTATCATGATACCTGGGCCGCACGTCTACTACCTTGAAATACTTCAATTGGCAGAATGGTTTGACAGATTTAGTAGTGTGCAAAGTAATTAAAGTCAAGGGTGTTCCATTGAAATATACTTGAATAGCAAATAAACTGCCATGGAACATGCGATATTTTCGTGAGCAAAACTAAGAAAAATCACGAGACGTTGTTTGCCGTTATTATCCTATTGGTTTCCAGGATAGCCGAGCCAAAAAGGCATATATTTATTATACGTTTGTATAGGCTGATGATGATTAGACACTAGCTGCGTCCCGCGGTTTTACCCACGTAAGTCCGTATCCCGTAGGAATATCGGGATAAAAAGTTGCCTATATGTTATTCCAGTAGTCCAACGTACCAAATTTAATTGCAATCGGTTCAGTAGTTTTTGCGTAAAAGAGCAACAAACACACACATCCTTACAATCTTTCGCATTTATAATATTATAGTAAGATTGCACATAACTTACTGGGTAAGAGTCTTCGTTCTTCCCTGTATTGCAAACATAAATCCTCTTCAAAGCTTTCATAGCTCTATCTTCGTGTCCCTTGCTGAGGAGAAATTTGGGGCTCTCCTCGAGGAAATACAATCCGAGGGCTACCAATAGACCGGGAACACTGAGGGTCTGGAGGAGCAGCCTCCAGGGCCGGTAGACCAGGCTCAGCCAGGCTACTTCAATGTGAAATGTGAATTGCAGGACGATGAGTGCTGGAACTGTTACAAACGAGACGATCATGATTTGTTTTAAACATATTTATAAAATCTGGTGCCCGCAATTTTATCCTACTTCTCTCAACGCGTTCTCAAATCCGGTAAAAAGGAATGTTATAAATAATCTCAGAGGATTTCCCTGGGGAGGGGATACTACTCTAAATTCCAAAATAGAACCAAGGGACAACAATTTCCCTTCACACACAAAAAGAATAACGTTATACAGTTACACACGGAGTTATCGTGGAACATTAAAAATAAATGATTTATGGACGCGTTTCGATGCCTATCTGCTTTGTTTATTTGCTCTATAAACTTCATATGTGAGAATTTTTTTTGCTGAAACCAAGTCAGCCATTTATTGGGATAATACATAATCATTCCCCGTATCTTTTAATTATGTTTTAATATTGGTTAGCCATCTAATATAGTACCACTGATTTTTATTTCGGAATTAGTGCAGTGTTAAGTTAGTATTAGCAAGAGAAGAGTGAACAGGTGCCTTCTAGGGAAGCATGCTCCATCTTAGACCACATCTCAGCTTACCATCAGGCGAGATCGTGAATAAATTAAAAAAAAAAGGATCTTCCCTATCATGAGTAAAAAAAGAGCACTTACTGCAAATAGCCAACTGGCCAATCATAGTTGCGCTTGCCATAAGAAACATAAATTGACTTCTATGGTGCGCTGGAACACTCTCACCCAACAGGACGAATCCCGCTGCATTTGCTGATGACAAGCTGCAAAATTAAGTCGACCTATTAATGAACACCACTTGGATATTTGCTACTATTGATAGGAATATAATTTAAGTACAATGTAACCTTGTAGGCACTATATGTCTGTTTCACTGATAAATTCTCTGTTCCACCTGCACTTTCTGTACTTTGACCAAAGGTTTTTTTTTTGTCTAAAACACTACCGGGATTGTACCATTGTATGAAGATGGTCTACATATAAAAGAAATAGTTTTCTAATTTTCTTATTAGGTACTGGGATTTGTACTGGTTAACGCGGTAACACCCATATAGTCAAAGGGAAGGAAAATAATTCTCGGGGTTTTATCCACATGTCTTCACTATCTCAAAGTATCTTTGTACCAAATCCATCCCAAACGGTTCAGTGGTTTAGGCGTGAAGAGACAGACTGTTACTTTCCGCTTTATTTCGTATTTTGTTGGAGTTACAATAGAAGCTGTTCAGTTAAATTTTCCCATTTTGTACAAAAAAGATCACATCAGTTAAATGATGTTGAACAATAATTAAAATCTATAATTCACTAGCAAACCCGGCGAACTCCGTTTCGCCACCAGATGGCTTCGTTTTTCCCGCTTTTCTATTGAAATTTTTCCTGAATTTTCTTTGCTATAAACCTCACGGAGCCCGAGACCTTTCCAATGAATGCAAAACCGTGGAAAACGGTTCGTGCGTTTTGGAGTTATAGCGTCAGGAAGGAAAACCCGACTTATTTTTATATATAGTAGATTAAAAATTCAGGTTACAGTAACCTTACATTATGGTAGCATAGAGAAAATACCAGTTATTATATCATAAATTATGTATCCTGATACAATATTTGGTACGTTTTTTAAATATATATATAAAAATTTAATAGCGTTGTTGAGTTATAATTTTTAATGTACGCTTATGCTTATGAATTGTGTATTTTGTGTTAATATTATTATCCTAATACTTAAATATTATGATATGAAATGTATGTTAAGATACTTACAAGCAAGCCGAAAAAAATTTAAGCACACACAAAGTCACAAAATTCGGTGCTATACTGGTGAAGAAACTGAAGCATGACCCTATAGGCATTGCAATGAGTAGGGTTCTTCTGCGACCTAGGGTGTCAGCGCTCAAACCCCAAGCGTATGAAGAAAACATAATACCTGGAAATTAATAAAACAATTGAAGACAAATAGACATTTCCTAAAACAATGATATTCAATGTTTGAATAAAACAATGATTATAAAGACAGTGTTAAGAAAGTAATTTATATTTACCTATAAGTGGTATAGCAGATAGCAGCCCCTGTTGTGTGTTGGTCAAAGCAAAGTCGCAGGCCACACTCGGCAACAGAACGGAGAAGCCGAAAATGTCCATATACATGGTTAATATTAACAGGCAACATATTATAAGCATGCAGTAATTGTATTTGCCGAAACCTGGAAATAAATTATAGCAAATGTTAAATCAAATAAATAATAGTGATTTATTCTTGTATGTTTCTATTATAAAAGTTATACTCATTATTAATGTCATTAAATTAAATGGTAAATAGTGCTCTGTTTTTGCAACAGAACAACTGTACACTATTGTGGATCATATTGCATTTGGTGCCTTTACTTATAAGATATAATCGCCTCTATAGGTAGACCACAGGTTAGCTTATATGACAAATGCAATTGATGTTGGTGGAAGGTAAATGCCCATTTAAATAAGAATATATAATATTATTGTATTTTAAAATATGAATATATTAATATGAATATTTCTATGATCTGTGAAATGTAAAACAAAAAAAAAATTGTAATGAGTAATTAAATTAACACTTTTGTATCAATAAATAAAGCATTCAACATAAAGAACAATACAGACATGCAAATGGTGCTTTAATTTGATACCAATTTTCAAATAGAATATAGTATATGTACCTAGTCTTGCCATAAATATTGTAATAAAGAAAAAAGAAAATTGTTAACTGCAAATAACATTTATTAC
>NC_052104.1:8342772-8358137 GCF_012273895.1 Zerene cesonia | reverse complement strand
GACAGATTCGAAATTCAAATGTAATATTTTTTTATAATTAAGTGTAACAGTATTTATGGCCAGACTAAGTATAGCCTAGTTTAAGGCACTATGTTTCTTATTTTTAATTTTTTTTTAATAATATTGATTAGTAGCTAGTAGTTTTCAACTAAACAAATGTTGGATTGACTATGTATTGCTTCAAAATGGCTAAATACCTATATAATATATGTAAATGCCCTAGAAAATAACCATTATCTATACACATAATATTCATGATTGAACATAAAGATATAATATATTATAATATTATTTAATACTCAATTTAATAAATTCCTGCTTACTAGATATTACAGAGTATTTTTGTCAGAGAAATACTCAAAATTAGATGTCTCTTCATAAGGAAGCTCACAAAAATTATCTCCATGGTAATTGAGTCAATTTTTAATGAAATGATGGATGAAAGAAAAAAATAAATATTAAAATATATTTTTTAAGGGCATTCAATGAAAATTAACATCATTTGTGAGATACATTTCAGAAGGAAGAATCAAATGATGTAATATAACTATCAAAATACTGTTACGTACTTTTAAATGTGATAATTAACTATGAAGGTTATCTGTATGTTAACAACTAGCGGCCGCTCCGGCTTCACCCGTGGTGCTATGTAGCATATGGCAATCAAATATCACGTATATACTTATTTAACAGTGAAAGAATTTTTGAAATTGTTTCAGTAGTTTCTGAGATTAGCGCGTTCAAACGAACACTTCAGTGTTATATCATAAACCATATATTTAAATATAATTACCGCTCGTCTCCAGCGCGTCGTCGAAATGATGCTTCTCCTTTATACTTCCACTCATGTTATCGTATTTCAGTTTATATTAGTATCAATGACTGTAATTTATATTGGCTCAAATAAATGATACGAATGAATGCCGTCGATTCAGCCGGGTCTTTAAATAGTTACTGATCATTTATTTGATACGAAGAACTGTGCACTATTGAAGACAGGCTTTATTGGAGTCAAGGAGGTAAAGTTTTATCCGTTCCTCGTGCTGAAAATAGAGACTCAGGTTACAAATTCAGCTTTACTGGAAAAAAAAATAACACCTTTAAAACACAAAATAACTAATCAATGATGTGTTAAATAATATTGTATTGATGTTTTTTACTAAAATAATATTAAACTCGAAAAGTAAAGCCCAAATTATACAACTCACCAATGTATTTCATTCACGAAATTAACGAAATACGAGCTTATTTATATTTTCAATGCCAATTGTTATCTGTCAATGTGCTTCCGGGTATTCGGTGTTGCTATAACTGGAATTTGGAAGATTCTGGTAAAGGTTAAGATGCAAATATTATTTAACAATATTAGTTTCTACCAAATACTTGGATAATATAGTTTAAAAAAAATTAGATATCTGTTATTTAGTCAGGTAACGATAAAATAATTTTAGGTAAAAATGCAAGTGAGTTCCTGAATTTTTTAAAATTCAAATTTAACTAAATCGAATTAATTAAAATCCGTTCAATCACTACAAGCAGGGATTGCAGTCCCGTAACACTGGGTCTGTCGTATCCCGCATGTTCAAATTGCGGATCCGCGGATCCCACAAATTAAAAATTAGCGCTAAAACTTTTTGACAAACAGCATGAGCGTGACGTTGAAGCGCCAAACAGCGCGTCGCGCCAGCTACTTCTAACACAATTATTATCTACTATATAAAAATAAGTCGGGTTTTCCTTCCTGACGCTATAACTCCAGAACGCACGAACCGATTTCCACGGGTTTGCATTCGTTGGAAAGGTCTCGGGCTCCTTGAGGTTTATAGCAAAGAAAATTGGCGTAACAGAGTTCGCCGAGCTTGCTAGTTAGTCATAAATCACAAAAGGCTAAATAAAAAAAAATATAGAACTCTTTTTAGGAGTAGAGACAAATTAACAAAAGGTTCAATCTATAAAATTATCATATATCTATACATAGCTATATTTAATTATTAGTACATAATGTTACAAATATATATAAAAGTTCATTCTACAACAAATCAATAAATTAAGGTACGATTTCTAAGATGCCTAATGGGATCCCATGGGTGTTTGTGTGATCTCGTATTACAATTCCGCGGGATTGAGTGAGCTGTGAAATTGCAACCGTTAAAAGGGGTATAACAAACTAGAATTTATTTTAAGTGGTGTTCACGTTTATTCATTTTTGATTAATAATTTATTATTTGCGATTGTTGTTATATTCACTTAGTTCACTTAGTTCTAGATTGAGTTAAGAGTTTCAAAGTAAGCGGCACTCAATTAATTAGCTTCCTTTTTACTCTGTAGTTTTTCATTTTCATAATGTTTATAGTTAACTAGCAAACCCCGCGAACTCCGTTTCGCCACCAGATGGCTTCGTTTTTCCCGCTTTTCTGTTGAAATTTTTCCGGAATTTTCTTTGCTATAAACCTCACGACGCCCAAGACCTTTCCAACGAATGCAAAACCGTGGAAATCGGTTCGTGCGTTCTGGAGTTATAGCGTCAGGAAGGAAAACCCGACTTATTTTTATATAGTAGATTTAATTTAAAACATTTAATATGAGTGGAGCAAGTTTATTTTTACAAGGATAGCATAATATGTACAATATTTTTCATTCACTAGATACTTAAAATGAAAAAGTAACTAGACCATTTCTGTTGTATCTATATTTTTTTTAATATATTCATTATATTTTTCTTTACTCCTCGTCAGTTCAAAATCCATAAGATATGGCCCATAAGGCATGCAAGTTATGTTAACTCCGTAATACTAGTTTAATAAAACATGAATATTACAATTAATCATATTTCTTACTTTTACATTTCATTGTCAATGCCCTAAATGCATTGCATCCCTATTTGACCTCATAGGTAATGAATATATTTAGTATTATCTTGTGTTTGATTTTACGTGAGTATTATACATTTAGAAATTAAAGACTTTTTTTCGTGGTAGTCTCCCCGTGACCACGCTCGCTGTAAAGTGTTTGAAACGTCGGGTTAATAATATAATGAATTAATCGCGATTAAGATCCGGTAAAAAGTCTTTAATTTCTAAATGGATATATTTGTCAGAATTGTAGTTAAGAAGTGTTATAAAATTAATTTCACCTCCGCACAACTCGCCAACAATATTTATGGTTTTAATTTGACTAGAGTCTATGATTAACAATGTCCTTGAAATTAATTTAAACATTTTACATTTAGATATAATAATTATTATTATGTTCTATATTACAATTATTCATTTTCATAATTAATTATCGTTCTATTTCATTATCATTCTTATTGATTGTGATTTATTGGTTTTAAGTTTAAATTATTGATATCTTATGTCATTTTATTATTATTTTTATACATTTGTTATTTTGGTCATTGTAATCTAAGAAATTATGTAATTATAGCGTGGCTTATCAATATAGTTTATTGATAAGCCACGCTTTGAATTTATATGCATTAAATTTTGAGGCAGTTCTCTTATATTTCTCTTATATTTTGGTATTTGGTGAAATATATTTATACAGTTAAAGAAAATTTTACTTTTTCCTTTAAGATTTTTTATCAGCTCGATAACATATTCATATTATCACTCGATAAGGTTTAATTTAATTCCTCCCTTACCCACATTATGGGGTGCAAGCTATTAATTAAAACCATAAACTGATGCCTGGCTTACTAAGAGTTTCTTAAAAACAAAACTTCCCGGAAATTTAGACGTTTCGCGGCGAGTCTAGTTATCCGTCTCCTACGACTGCAATAACATTAGCCATGCTCTTCCTGCAGCAGGAATAACAGGATACCTAAGCATTTATTTCTATAAATCTCCTCTTGATTTTGTTGAATTACTGCATATGGAAAGATGCATATGCCATCACGCTACCTCAGAAACCTTATCGTTATTCATTTTCCGAATTCCGATTTATGTGCAGTCTCCGAGACCAACTAAAAGTACTTGAACATACATGCTTATTAACAATTAAGTCCTTTTTTAAAACAATATACGTAATTCCTAGCAATGCTCATTTCGTCCGAGTATTATCGGCTACTGCTTTGGTTAAAATTACTGATGATATATAAAGTGGTATGGACGATAGAAGCATTAGTGGCTCAGTGGTGACGACCTTGAACTTAAATCGAAAATTGGGGAGTTCGAGACTAGGCGAGTTTGCGGGAATTAATAGATTCCTTAACTCAATAGATTTACAATTTATCTTCATATTATCCACTTCAACAATGCTCGAAACGGTAAAGGAAAATAGTCACGTGGGGAATTCGGCAAGTCCGAGAATCAAAAGCTCGGCGAGTCGATGATGATGGGTGAAAGACAGCTAGATTAAAACGAATTTATTAAGCTGCTACTTCGCTTCGGGTCTTTCAATTACTGACCTTACGTACGTTTTGTTAGGATAGTTAAGTTAGTCTGAATGAACAGGGAAAGGGGATTTAATTTTTAATGTTATAGCATTTAAATGCTTTTTAAATAAGAAATTGTTTTATAAAAAAATCTTAGGGAAAGGAGATCCATTTCCATTTCGGAATAAAATTTAACCCAAATCTGACACAATCTCTTTGCTTATTCCAGAGTAGCATTACCCCGCGGCGTCACTCGCGTGGTACCCGGGTAAAGCCTATGTGCTAAACCAGACTATGGACAATTCTCTGGACAATCTACAGACAATTACATACAGATCCGATCAGATGTTTTTGCGTGAAAGAGTAATTAACATAACATTCTTGCGAACTTTCGCGTTTGTAATATAATTAGGATTATGCCAATGTATGCTTATCCGATTTTAGGTATTTCAGTTGGATAAACTCGAATGTTTTCAAAATTTATACAAATACTAGCTTTCCGCCCGCGGGGTTGCTCGCGTGTACAACAACATTTTATTCTTCCTGTATTTTCTAAAAAGAGGGACTATAACCCTTTTCACTACTTTAGAGATGTATATCTCATTTAGAAATCTTTTTAATTTTAAACACTTTCTTATTTACCATTTTTAGTACATTTGACATATTTGCGAGCTTATTTTTTATGTCTCAGTTATAAGTTGGGATAGCACGTCCATAAAAAAAAAAATCATACATGATGTAGACTATAAATTGAACCCAATATAACTATATAACGTTAAATTTTGCACAGTGGTTTACGCGATTGATGCACATATAAAAAGATAAACAGAAAAAAATTACATACATTGTTTGCGGTCCATATTGCATAGCAATCAATTATTTAAAAAAAAAAATTACATGTACATAAATGGTCTGGTTACTGTTTTTTTATATGTATAGATAAGGTTAATATTTAGGTTATGCAAATAATATGATCATATCGACGGGATATTCACATATTCCATTTGCTGTAAAATCTCCTTTTATCATAACTCTCTCACATATCTCAAAAATAAAATAAACTATTTAAGTACTTACAGACTTAATCTGCGATGTGACAATGATTTATAATATAATTTTATAAATTCTTGTACATACATCTTACTTTAATTATTAATTTACTATGAAAGCTTTTAAAAGTTGTAATGCCTATCGTGATTAGAAAAGCTAAGATGCGACTGCACAGACAGGCGGTTTGCTTAGCTGCTAGACTCTAGAGCTTAGCGAATAGCTTAGTAATAATTCGTTTCACTTTATTTATATATTGACTATAGTTGCCTGATAGCTTCTAGTAGCGATATAATGCATTATTACTCTAAAATAATTATAAAAATTGATTATTCCGACATCCTTTATCTAAGAAAATAAAACTGCAATCAAATAAATAAAAAAAACATCTTACATGTGAATTAATGTTGACTTATTATCGTTATTAAATATTGTTAAATAATCTATCAATTGTCATGCAAAATTGTTGTCCTCAATCTAAGTAAGTCATTTTCACTTGGATCACACTTCAGGAGTTCACTTCACTAGCGCGTTAAAACCGACAATTCTACTGCGTTTCACGGCTGGAAATGATATTTGACGTATCCCTGCTTATATACTATCAAGTAAACAATGTCCCTTGAGTGGGGAGAGTCAATAAACCGCCCGTTTCGTTTAAATCAAATAGCGATATTACATTGTTTTAATGCTTAATATAATAGGAATAATAATTCATTCGCAGAAATGACCTTGAATATTATAAAACACGTTTTATCAACGAGGTACATATACATGAAGAATAATCTATCACTGGTGGCTTCGTTTAAATCAAATAGATATAATGATAATATTATATTGACAGAATAAATAACCCTGAATGCCATAATCAAATTTTATCAGCGAGCCATAAGTAAAATCTGCTTCCTAGTTACGGCGTTTACGAAACTTTTTATCCCCGTCTACCAAAATCACGTAGTGGGTCTACTTGTCTGCTCCTAACTTCGCTTGATTTATGCCGTCGAGATCTTCTCAAATGCCATCTCGATTCTCTGCCTTTGAGCAGCTTCAAAGTTTCACCATAAGTTTTATGTTCAGTTATCTGTGCTAAGAATATAAAGTTGAAAGGTTTGTTTGGAAGCGCGAATCCCAGGAACTATTGGAACTACAGGAATTATCTATCTCAAAAATTTTCTTTCCGGATAAGGAGGATATGTACGTGATCCCTGAGTACCATAGACTAAAACTCTACATCCAACTTTAAAAAAAGAAACCTTTTGAATAAGTACTTCGTTTGTTCACTACTACTGTGTACGCACTAATTAGTAAATGCTGTTTCTCAGTATCCTGCCAACCTCTTATTGCCAAACTTTGACCCAACCTCTTTAACGGTCCAGCTATTTAATTCGTGCAAAGAAGGTCTGCTCTCGCTTGGCTATTAATTGTATTATGTTTAATTGTATTATAGTATTACTACATATTTTATATTGTTCATAGTGGTATGTATTATAGTGGTATTGTTATCATTTTTTCTTTTTTCTGCTAGCTAGTAAACTTTAACTCTTTTCACTTACTGCTAATGTGCCTGGAGATTGTTTTGCAACAATAAGGTCGAACATGTGTACGTAGTTTATGTTTTAATTCCACTTTATATTGTATAAATTACCTAACTTTAACTATGTTGTACATTAAAGCTCGCGTTGAAGCATTATAAATAAACAAAAGAAATTATACCCAAATTATACATTAAAAAATTATAGCATCTCAATGCAACATATATTTGACAAAAATCGTGGTTGGGGTGGATACGCTCTGAAGTATGCAATTTTCGATATTAATAGATTCTCCGAAACTCAAAGCAATATAACAAATTCAAACATGGTCCAGTCCGTGATACTCATAAATGGTGTAAATAAACTAACCTTGTACTTTAAACGGGTAAGATTATGACAAATAGGACAATTCTAAATTCATAGTGAACTCAATTGGATCTCAGTTATTTCTGTAACTCAACGTCATACTGCTTGCAACACGAATCAATTGTAAGTAATCAATAAAATATAGGTTCTTGACATGCGAATTGTATTTGGTGTAATTTTATAAGTATTACTAAAAAGTATCAAATAAAACGGATTGTTCTAAGCTTTCTTCTGTTAAAATTTATTTAGATACATTTTTCACTATTTGAAAATTTATTCCGGAAGTGTTTTTTTAATAATAGCGAAGCACTTGATCACGAGCGTAATTTTTAAACACATAACCTAAAAGAGTAAGTAAAAAGTATTCATAAAATTATGTGAAATTGCGAACTTTTTCGAGCGCTTACATTGCAAGCATTGCCATATACGATAAATCTAAATAATGTGCTACGTAATTGTATAATCATAAATAGGCCTACGAAAAAGGTCCGCGATAGTATCTACGAAGTGTGTAGAATTCTGTTCGCTATTTTTAACTCACTTTAAAAATAATCAGTTATTTACTTTTTATTGTAGTCTTATTTTGTTTTTTCAGTAATGTTTTTGATTACTGCATATTTCAATACGATATGATATATTCGATTTGGTTTTAATGGTCCTTGTAGCGTATAGACCAAATCGCATTAAAAAATTGTAGGCTATTCGCAATATGGTTTCCAAACCCCAAAGATATATTACACAAATTGTTTTCGTACATTTTAAAGAAACTTATGTACTTTATTACTATGTGGGTATACTTATGTATGTACATCACATTGTGACTATTATAAAAATGGAAGACGAAACGAATAAGTGTGATGAATGATGTCAGAAGAAGAGATATTGGTATATCTCTTCTATGAAAATGTAGTAGGCATAGGAAACAACAAATAAAAATATGCAATTCCTGGTGAATATGGTAATTGATGTAGATTGTGTGATATATTGTCTCCAAAACTATAAGATTAGATTAAAATAATGAGTTTTGTATCAATAAAATTACCTTATACCTATTTGAAGTTGTTTTGTATGAAAAAAAGATAAGGTTTGTGTAATGCATGATATCTTTGTCATTCTTAACCTATTTATCTTTAAATAATTTAGTTAAAATATTGCTTTATTTGCAACCTTCTGATTACTATTAATCTTACTAAATTATTATTTTTATTATCCTTTCAAAATTGTCTATCTCTTTTCAATTCAATTAATACTTAAGAAGTTATGACAGTTATAAAATATTTCGCTATACAGAATCCCAGAGAAACGTCAGGCCAGTATTCCAGACCTCTAACCCAAAGGCCACTTGTCATCTCCAAACACAACCATATCGCTTTATGCCAACCGGGTTTTTGGGCATATAGTATGTAAATACTGTCTACGTATTTGTTATTTCTTCATATGATATGTATAATATTTTTTCATATGAGAGGTACAATACTAAATAATAAATTATTTGTAAAATAAAACATTTGACCCACTTCTTTAACTCTTTGACTTTTATCTATTCAATATATAGTAATATTATCATTTAATTAGGCGTCGTGACGTCGTTGTTGATTGATACACGATGGCCTATATGGTGAAGAGAATTTGCATATATTATGTACTCAGTCAAGAAATTTCGTTATGAAATAACTTAGTACCTATATAAAAAACATGTAAACTAACGAAAATGTATGAAGAGTACCGTTTCATGAAAATAAAATAATAGACTTAGAATTTTTAGAATAGAGATTTTATTTGTGGTAGTCGAGCACGCTTCGGCACGAATTGGGCCAGCTCGCACCGGGGAAGTACCACACCCCCACAGAAAACCGGCGTGAAATAGTGGCATGCCACTGTGTTTCGTACGGTGAGTGGGGGAGCCGGAGGCCCGTTTCCTTTTCCTCACCCATCCCAGTCCATTCCTTCTTTCCAGTCTTTAATCCTTTCCTTTTCTCTTATCCCATAAAAGCGGGCAGCGCATTCGTAGAGGACCTTTGCGAATGTTCATGGGCGGTGGTGATCGCTTACCATCAGGCGAACCACAAGCTCAGTTGCCCGCTATGATATAAAAAAAAAAAAAAAAAAAAAAAAGACAAAAAAAAAAAATCGGTAAAGTGCGAGTCGGACTCGAAATAAGCTTAAGAGCAACTTCAAAATTGGCAATTTATGATGAATGCGTAAACTCGATTTGTTTTTGTGTTTGTTGCCATTACTGCAAAAGAAATACGTTATCTCAGATAATTTCAAACATCTTACAATGGCGTTTCATTAGATACAGCCTGGTGACAGACGGATTGAAAGACAGACATACCGACATTGAAGCCTTAATAATACGTTATACCATTTTGCGTACGGTACGGTCTAAATGATCCAAGAATAATACACTATTTTGTACCATCAATAATTTGAATTAGTTTTTATCATTTACAATCAGGCGATTGTTCTATTATTTCTGTTTATTAATAGACATATATCCATATATAAATAATTTGTGTACTAAAAATAGAAGATATTATTATATGTGTATCCTTATAGATAACTAAAACTATACGCCTATTATAGTTTTTCCAACTTTTCTTATTACTGTGACTCCTCCCAGAAAATATGAAAACCCCGCCTTTCGCGAAAATGAAAAGGACAGAAAGTTAAGCTACACCGTTCACCCTTCAAGGGAGAAAGTCTAATACCGCTTCGGAGTTATGATATCCTGGTAAAATCTACGAAAATGGCGGATCCGTTGCTGGAAATGTTTTGCCAGGGGCAGCGTTTTTAATGCGTGCTACGAAACTTGTGATTATGAATTTTGTTTGTCATATATAATTAATTTGTATATATATATATATATATATATATATATATATATATATATATATATATATATATATATATATATATATATATTTTTAACTTGCCAGTAGAATTTTTGTAATGTTTTTCTTTTTTTATATGAAAATATATTATTAAGCTGATATATATATATATATATTAATTATTAATTAATAAGGTTAATCGTACGACGTGCTCATAATATTTTTACAATTGTTTTAAAGTAAATAATAGCTTTGTAATATTTTTCTTGTATTGTTGAGATATTCAAAAGTTTTAAGTTTAGTTAAGTTTCCAAAAAATATAGAAAAGGAATCGAGAAAATTCTACATTACAATAAATCCTGATTATCATATTTTATTATCTATATAATAAAAATATAAGGGCCTATCTATCTATATAATAAACTTTCCTGGTTAGGTGACTCGGAATCATCACACATGACTAGAAACACATTGATCAAATTATCAGTACCCAAACATCACACAACAGCCTTCAGAGGCAGCTTTCGTTACAGCGCTACGAAATGTTGGAACAATTTGCCTCCCCCCTTGCGGAATGTGAGAGCTGTTTCCACCTTTCGTCTCAAATATAACAATTTGTTTTACAACAACAAACTCAGCAGCTTTCTTTGCGTCTGTAACGAACCTTTCTGTAACTTTGTATAATGTATATATGTAGTTTAAGTATGTTCATATAAATTATTATATTTGTATTATCATATTGATATATTACATATATTATCTAATAATACTTACTGACTTATAATATTCATTTATTTCTTTATATTTTTTTGTTAAGTACATGCATTTTAAAAGTTGTGAAGTGGCTGCCAATCCAGATGTCGGAAGGGTGTCACTGAAATTAAATCAGTGTTGAGGTGTTCTGCCTCAAATATACTGAGTGGCATCCTTTTTTGGCGCATGCAACCACACGTATTATTCCTTGATTATGTTTTTGTTTTCTTTTTATTTTTATATTTTTATGTATATATGTATGTTTGTGTGTGTTAAAATAAATTGATCTTTCTTTTCTTTCTTTCTATTATTTTTATTACAATAAGAAATACAAACGTACTTAAGGAAAAGTGCGACTAATCACTAAAGTAAAATAAAAACAAAAAGTAATCTCATCTATAACTAACAAGCATAGCTACAATAAATATATAAAAGATCAGTCATATTATATGAAAACAAGGTTTTCCAACGTCACGAACATGTCACGTGGAAAATTTTCCCATCAATCCCCATTCAAACGGGTTTTCACGACACGCCAAGTACTAGGGAGCTATGACAGTTGAAGATATTAAATGGTATGTGATCTATGCCAAGAATGGTACATGAATCAAAGAAATTCTTTCTTACGATAATCCTATTGGATGCGCTATGTTAGAAATATTTAGCAGGCAGGTTAGTGTGGGGGATGGACACGCTTATTGAATTTTTTTATTTAATTGATCTTGAATGATCTACCCATTCTATAATAACACAATAGTTTGACAAACATATGTGGAACGTCCTATAGGGTTAAGAGAGATTAATAAAAACCTATTAACCGCTTAAAAATTTATCTGCATCTAAAACGATGTTATTTACCTATATCTTAATAAATTCTTAAGAATTATTTTCATTAATAATTTAATCCTTATAAAATCATTATATTATATAAGGGTTTGCTTTGTCATATCCAAATTTTATGCAATTACGTAAAATAACGAGGGTGTTAGAAAAATCAATAAATACGCGCTTGCGCGAAAACGCGCGCTATATTACTAAGGGGTTAACTTCTTTATAGAATCTGGTACCCTGGTACAACCGCCCACAATTCTGTAGTTTTCTTGCCCTCCTTCCTGGTTTTCCCGGGATGGTCCTATGATTTCCGTGGTGTAGGGCGGCGGATAACAACAATTTTCCGCCCAAACTGTAAGATGATATCGATAAAGAAATAAAATTTCCTGAGAATACGTTCCTATGTTAGTTTCTGCGCAACATGATTGCGCATAAGTAACGACAATATAAAAATGGCGGGAAAAGTATTTTGTCTACCTATAACTGTAGGGATAGAGCGTAGCGAGGTTATTTGTTCAACTATCTTTACTGCCATGTCTCGGTTTACAATAAAAATATTATTGATAAACAAAATTCAAAAAGACTCCTCTTAATATGTAAAAATGTTTTTTTTGTTCAGTAAAGTATTGTTGTATTCAATTAATTAATATTGCCAGTCGTACCTACCTACACCCCTATGAGTTTTAAGGATATTAGCAAGAAAGATAAATAGCTGATAATATCACGTTTTTATTTTCGTAAGAATATACTAACTATAAATAGAACCATCTAAAGATGAGATAAATAACTATTTTGTCCTCAAGATAATGTTATGAACTAATCAATTCAAAATGCATAGGTACGTTTAAATTTAATAAACGGTTTATAATCAATATTTTTATATGACATGTGTTTTCAATTTAAGTGTATAATTTCTTGCATTGGCATTAAAATACTGATTAATTCCAATAATTATAGACATGGCATAAATTTTTAAAACAAGCTACGTCTTACAATTTACGAAACATAACCTTTCCTTAGTAGTATATTTCACCACTTCACATTTGCCCGATAAATATCTAAAATTATTAGATAGATGGTGAAGCTAAAACTTAAACAAATTTTTGTTGTGGTAAATGTTTGTGTATGTGGTAGTTTTTGTATGTGGTAGTCGAGCACGCTTCGGCACGAATTGGGCTAGCTCGTACCGGGGAAGTACCACACCCCCACAGAAGACCGGCGTGAAATAGCATTCTGCTGTGTTTCGTTCGGTGAGTGGGGGAGCCGGAGGCCCATATCCTTTTCCTTACCCTTCCCAGTCCTTTCCTTTATTCCTATCGCCAATCCTTTCTTAATCCCTTCCCAAAAAGTCGGCAATCCATTTGTAGAGGCGTAGGGTCTGCAAAGGACCCTATGCCTCTACAAATGTTCATGGGCGGTGGTAGCGCTTACCATCAGGCGTCCCACCAGCTCCATTGCCGACTGTAACATAAAAAAAAAAGCTGAGCTGGAAGAAAAAACGTTTATAGACTAATTATTAACGATTTTTTATTATATTATTAACCGTTGTTACAAGAAAAATCATTTTCTTCATTGTATATAACATCTTCATAGCAGAGGTGGCTCAATGGGGAGGACCTCGGACTTCAAAATCGATAAGTCGGGGTTCAAGACCAGGCGAGCGAGCAAGAAATAAATTTATTTTTCAATTTATCTTCACCTGTGGATAAAAACACTACTGCTCGAAACGGTGAAGAAAAACATCGTAAAGAAACCGGCATGTCTATGAATAAAAAATTCGACGACGTGTGACATCTGCTAACCCGCACTTGGCCAGCGTGGGAAAATGGGAAGATCATAAAAATAATCCACAATTGGCTTCAACTTCACGCATCGAGGCCAGTTGTCAATAGTTATTTACTTCAACAGCCAATAATTCAAACTCACTGCAATTTCTTTGCTGCCATTTTCATGGGTGATTCTTCATTCGAATTCATTATTATGGCGTTAAATTCTATAGTTGATTAAGATCTATATGTCAGCCAGCCTTTTAGGCTGGTCAAGCTCTGGTCAAGTCCGAAGACGTTATTTTCAACTACGCTTGGGTACACTTGCTTTATGCCTTTGCTTGCTGAATCTTTATAAAAGGACCTTTCATAGCTATGGAACACGACGACATTGTATATGAATACATTTGTACCCATGTTTTGAAACTCATTTCACAAAAATATGGCTCAGCCATTTCTCGATAGCTACCCGACATTAATATTACCACCATAACCAAATTATTGCCTAATCAAACCTTGTATAGAGTTTCGAGCATTCACTCGGTCATTTTATTTCTTGAAACGTTTAAGAACTTGTTTTGATTTAATCACTCTATTCAATGTTTATTTATCAGTACGACTAGTACTTTTCAACCAGGCTGCAAGCCCTTACTCCTAAATCCCATTTTTAAATAAATTAGAACGCGACATGATCCAAGGTGGCATATTCATTTTTGCTTTCATCGAATTCACATCTATACTGCTTTAATGCTTGTTTCTGAGGACATGGACTGCCAGATCTATTTCTGTCACAAACAGTGGAAGTGTTCTTGCATCCCTGAAGGATCTCAATAATATAATTTTTCGAAACGAAACATCTTTTTTATATATATAAAATTCTCGTGTCACAGTTTTCGTTGCCATACTCCTCCGAAACGGCTTGACCGATTCCTCTGAAATTTGGTAAGCATATTGGGTAGGTCTGAGAATCGGCCAACATCTATTTTTTATCCCGATATTCCTACGGGATGCGGACTTACGCGGGTGAAACCGCGGGGCGCAGCTAGTAATATTATAATTTTTTCACATTTTGACAGTAAATACGTTTAGAAATTAACAACTGATTTAACTTAACGGATTTTAAATGCCATTTATCATTAGCTACATTATCCATACCGACATTTCAAACACTTAATAATTACGAGTGTGCTCACGGGTAATCTGACATGGCAAACGCCTTGGCGGTGACATAAAAATAAATACGAATTTCCATATTGCAGTGTGCGATGACTGATTATGTTGCCTGATAGTCGAGAACTTTCCCCTAGATAATTATCATTGTAATAGGACACATCTCAAGATCATACAAAAATACTATCTATAGCTTAAATTAACAAACAAAAATTACATAATAAACAATAGATAAATAAATTTTAATAAATAAATATATTTTAATTCATTATTGTAACAAGCCGACGCCACGGAAGAAGTATAAATGCACGAAAATTAATTTTCAATCCGGACCGGTAGTGCCTCAGATAAGTATTTTCAAACTAACTATCAAACAAACTGCTTAGCTGACTATTCCATTTCTTTATCTTAAGATGATGCCGTCATAGTCCTAAAAAATAAGGCTAAGTACTCTTATCACTATTGATATCTAAAATTTCTACGACTTTGGATAATAAAATAATTTCTTATCTGGAAAACAGTGCCGCAGTTAGCTTACATCATTTTCATACATACGGTCTGATGTATTAAGATTATATTTTAGATAAAAGAAAAACGTACGTAGAGACATGATGATGTACATGATATTACGACACAAATGCCGTGTTGATATTTAAGGTTTTTACAATTACAAAGCAATACAAATACTTACTCT
>NC_052104.1:8328263-8341772 GCF_012273895.1 Zerene cesonia | reverse complement strand
TCTATAAATGTGAAAGTGTGTTTGTTTGACACACAATTAATATGAGACAGTTTTTACTAAAAATTAGGCTAATACGTGTCAATAATACGATGTCTAGTGCAGTAAATTTATAGTGTTATTGATTAATTATCATTAATTTCACATGGATAAGTTTAACCTCAAAAGGTTTTCAGTACTTTTGAAAATCGGTGATTTTGCATATTTTGAGGTGCTCTGTTCTAACTCTTATCTTTTTGTCGGCTAAAAGGTGTCGCTAAAACATTTTTTTTTTTGCAATGTTGCATCAAAAAATCATTTTTCGAGAGAAGTATCGGTATACAAAATTTAAATACCGAAAATATGCACCAGTTTATTGGTTAATATAATCACTAATACATAAATAGATGTCTAATATACCATCAAATGAATTTGGGAGTAACATTTATTTATCTCCATATCTGTCAGTGTCTACTTTTGTCAATGCAATAAAAGGAGGGGGTAAAATAGTGAGACTCTTTTTTTAGCAAAAATTTACCTATGAGCCTCTTTATACAGACAGATCAAACTTTGTAGATTTATAAAGGATCGATGACAGTTTCATGCGTTTATTTAATTATGCTGATTGGATTCGCCAGAATTAAATTATTTTCCTACGTAGGTCTACTGTATACAGTAGACCTACGTAGGAAAATAATTGCACTTGCTATAGCAAGTGCGATAATCAAGTGGACTCCATAATAATTGAAACGTATTTTATAGTTTTTTAAAACAACATGTATGATTGTGTTGTTTTTGTAAAGAAAAAGATCTTATGAAACAACTTAACATATAGTACGAAGAATAACAAATACCATAATTTTGTGACTTAGATTCAAACTTTCATCCCTTTGACAGTTGGCGCGAAAGCAGGACAACGTCCGTCGGGTCAGCTAGTATATTATTATTAACATGTAATTAATCTCTTAGCACAATGATGTAATTATGTTATATTACATGTTTATCGCAAACATATACTTTAAATAAAATAATCTCATCAAAAATTGTGATATCACACGAGAGCAAACTTTAAGTACGGACTTAATATTATCTTTGTTAAATATAAGATTGTTATGTCATGCATTGCGCAGTGTTCGTTGACGAATTACTTAATTTACTTTACCAAAAATGGGCATTTAGGGATCCGTAAATTAATTTTAGTATTACAGAAATTTTGTTTTGTATTCCATTATTTATTGCAATAAATTAGAAAATAAGGAAAACGCATAAAACATAAAGTAATAGTTGAAATTCCAACGAAGTTAATATGATGATACCATGGATCTCCAAGTATGAACATATAACGATATACAAGACGCCTAATAAACAGACAATACGTAATTATCTTTGGGTAAAGGAAAATATGTCTACAGCCTTAGTGGGGACATTTCTATATAAGAAAAAAACTGAACGCCACAGAATCTCCCGTTCTACTAACTGAAAACCACGGAATCTACCGTAATCAAAGCAAAATTAGAAGGTAAGATATAGAAATATTGTTGTTTGTCAAAATGTTATATGTCACTCATAGTCCAACGAAATTTCCAGAAGTATCGGTTCGACTGGTTTATGAGAGAATAAATTATCAGGGAAACCGATAGACAAAAAAGAAGGTTCTGTATATTTTACATTATGTACGAAAAACATATAATAAAAAGTTATCTTATCAAACGTGCCTGAAATTCTTGAATAGCTAATGTCTTCGATAATAAAATAATTTATAAAATAAAATTAACTTTTGCGATTCTGTTGTTTGTAATCACGTGAAGGAGGCGTGAAAAACGTGACGATGCTTTTTTAAGGGTATATTTAGTCCTCTATCATAAAAACTACTTAACCAATAACTTAACAAATTGATGATACTTGGACTGACTGAACTAAGGGAAGTTAAAAGCATTGTCAACAGAATTAATTATTTCAATCCGACATATAGTTTTTGAGTAATGCATGGACAAACCAACGTATAGACAATCGTACCCAAAAACTGAGTTTCTCTGACAGTTTAATATAAACACATACACATTGAATTGATACTTTTCTTTTAGTCTTTTGGAAAATTTTGATCCGTAACATACTGCTTATAATATTAAATACTACTATCTGTTCGCCCCGGCTTCGCCCGCGGTACAAATATAGCCTCACACCATTACTGAGTGATAACATCTTCACTCAGTAATGGTGTAAAGCAGTTTTGCATGAAAATGTTACAAACATAAAAAATACAAAAACACAGAAATACAAAAGTTTCCCCTTTATAATATTAGTGAAGACTAGCGCGTGTGTGTGTGACCCACGCCCACTTTAGCGTACACGGTACCAGGGTAAAAAGCCTATTGTAGCACATACATTCAGATAATAATCTATCTCCGAAGCAAATTTCATACAGATATGATAGGCTGTTTTCGCGTGAAAGAGTAACAAACATCCTAGATAGATGTTTGTTATTTTCTCTCTAAACTTACAAACTGTCGCATTTATAACATTAGTAGGATTTTTTTGTAGATTATAATATGTTGATGAGAGATCACTGAATTGTGAAATGGCCATTCGATAGGGCACGGCTTCGTTCGGTTTATTCAAAAATTACACAGAAGAACGAACTTCACGAAGAGGTAAGTAGACAAAGAGTATCCTGCACCTTACGGACATCCTACTAATCCTATCCTGCTAATATTATAAATGCGAAAGTTTTTAACAATAATTTATTTTCCAAATACTTCGGCGGTACATACACACGATGGGATTTGTAGTAATCACTTTGAGAGAAATATGAAAATAATATTATCAAGTGCGTGTTGGAACACGTGAACAGTTTTATGGTAGTGTAGGAAAGTCCTCAACCACAGATAATGTAACACTAGAGCCTCAACACTCCTTTAATGTAACAAATAATAAAGATATATATTTGTAGACGATTCTTGTATCTGCTATAGCCTTCACCACGTAAGGAAATTACTTAATCCTGGCGATCCTAATCAGGATGAAAAGATGAAGTCATTAAATGAAATAACTGTCACCGATCCTTCATAAGAATACAGTTTGAATACAACCAGTCCGTTTAAAGTTAGTAGAAATCTAGTCTAAAGGAATCCTTTACTTACAAATGCACGTGAAGCTAATTTAAAAGGTATTACCCGGAAATTTCAGAAGACAGACAGACGAAACACATAGATTCTCTAATTTTTCTATCTATAAATAATTAAGATATTAAATTATCTTATCAATTCGCATGAAATTTAAGAATATCAACGACGAAAATGCAACGTAATTGTCACGTTAAGGATGACGTGATAAAGATAACAAATTTAATTATTTCTGTCAACTCATGCTTCACCTGGAAAATAATTTCACAGATAATATAATCTTGCCTATCTAAATTGGTTAATTAACCATTTGTTATTCACATTCTACAACGTGAGGGATCCGGCTTGATTTCATTTTGTTGATAAAACAGAGCGGTAAAGATTATCGTTTGTCCTATTCTAGTTATGTAAAACAATGAAGTTAATAATCACTGATATAGAGGATTTGTACATCAACTATTAATAACAATAGCAGAGATTAAAAAAGGACCTAGACTTTGCACTGCATAGAAAGAAGCAGTTGGATGCTATTATTATAAACGTTGATCAAATTTGTGTTGAAAAAGAGAAATATGTGTACAGAACACTAAACCTTTGAGTTCCAGCAATTTCGTTCCTCGTTTAAAAAGACATAGAAAAGTTCTCATTCGCTAGCATGTATTTATTCATAAACATCATATATATCTAAGCAGTCAGATAAACTGCGATTTACTTTTGACAAAATAAATTGTTGACAACAATTTGTCACATTAATTATAGCTAAAACTATTCGTTACTTTTGTAGCTATTTTTAATTCATAATTTGCTGTATTTTAGAGTTTTTGTTAAGTTAATCTTTCGCACTAGACTATTCTTGTATCCATAGATAGAATTTAAACATAGAACATTATTCATTGTCCGTTGATTATTGCTACCACAGGTAACATCATATTATACTAGTACTGTTACTATTATAGAGTAGAAGATGTCTGGAAACTAATGAAATAAAATAAATTAATATATAGATTAACCTAAAAAAAGCATAAATGAGAGGATCAAATTGTATGTACGGCACCTAATAATGGTTTCACTAATAAAAGTGCTAGATTTTATCTCCTACGTAATCTAATATAGCAAAAGCTATTTAAAATCAGTATGATAATATATTAATCTAGTATGTATTTCCTCTATTGACCCAATCCCCCGATTAACTGATATCGAACGCACGAGATAAGGTTTTATCTTGGTTTTAACATGCTTTCATTAGCTTCACCTGTACGTTTGCATACAACCGACTTTGACCCACTTTAAACAGACAGATTTAATTTAACTTGCATTATTGGATGCATGTCCGTTTATTAGCAACTAGCTGCGCCCCGCGGTTTCACCCGCGTAAGTCCGTATCCCGTAGGAATATCGGGATAAAAAGTTGCCTATATGTTATTCCAGTTGTCCAGCTATCTACGTACCAAATTTCATTGCAATCGGTTCATTAGTTTTTGCGTGAAAGAGTAACAAACATCCATACATCCATACTTACAAACTTTCACGTTTATAATATTGTAAGTAGGATAAATCGAACTTAAAGCTAAAAATTAAATATGGTAATAAAAAATTATACAAAACTTTAATGATAGAAACTAATAAAGAGTAGAAAAGTATTATTTAACCTAGGAATCAATAAAAACAACACATATTAGATGTGTAAAATAAGCAAGGAGCCTTAAGGCAGATCTTGAAAAGCGTCCCACGCTTTTTTTATAATTACATTCGGTATGTATTTAATTTTTACTTTTTTTAGCATTAATATGCATTACAAATGAGAAATTTTTAAAGAGTAGAAAAAATTTGAACCTCTTTTTGTAACACCGTAACAACCCAATCTCGCGGTCACCCGTGATTCCACCGGATTCTAAACCATACATAATGAAATTATCGATCTTATATTTTACGCTTAAAGCATATTTCAACCCATTTAGTGCTGCCATCTAGTAGGATTAAGTATAACTACAATCACAATGGTAAAGTAAGATCACAGATAACATAATACTGTGATAAACCTATACTGTGCGCTTCTTGTGTTAAATTTCTCTCACAGATAGAGGGCGGTAAGTATATGAGTTGCAATTAAGGTTATCCGATGATAACTCCGATGAGTTGTCCATTATAATTTCATCAATATCGAAATCAGCGTGTAGGAAAAAGCAACCAAAATCTACAGATTAAATATACGCCCTAATGTCTCAGCAGTCAACATAATGTTTTATTTATATCTACTAACTACTTGCTTTTTTGACAATATAGATTTGGCTGCAGGAATAAGGTTATGTCCGGATGAAATTCGTACTATTAGGGCTGAATATGTAAGAATATACGCTTACGGAACTGTTGCAGTCCATCAAACTACACGGGAATGAGGAACGGTCACTTTTATTTATTTAAGCATGGATTCGTGAATGATTACTGGTAGCATATACTGGCATTTGACAAACTTGTATCAATTGTGAGCCAACGTATTAAAAAACTCGAAACAAATATGCAAAAAGCAAAGGGTTTCAGGGGAAACTACCCGTGTCATTTAATTAATTATCAGCGGCATAATTTTCCTTAGGAAACGCAGGACGTCATTTTTTATGTCATAGCGGCAACTGATAGAGCTGGTAAGCGTTCATCCCAAGGGGTGAGGGATAAGGAAAGGATTGGCAATTGGAATGAAAAAATGGACTGGGAAAGTTGGAAGGAATGGACTATTTAGTCAATAACGTTTTTTGAGCAAGATGAAACAGATTGATTTCTCTGGAAGATGATTTAAAATGTTGAATATATTACCTAGTAAACATGAAAGTGCTATGACAGTCGCTGTGAATTTTTCTATTAAGTAATGGACATCTCTTGTCAAATAGGATTGTTGTGAGGGACCGATAATTCGGTACAATAATCAGTCTCAAAAAAAAAAACTGATTGACATATTTCTTAAAAATATCTCGTCAAAGATTGACAACAAAAGACATGAATGTTGGCGAATCAAAAATGTTTCATGAAAATGGACGCCGTATTACTTATATAAGCAAATATTCTTAACTGCGCGTCAAACATGTACGCGTTTAGGGGTGAAATATTTATTGACATTGAAGGTAACAGTTTTGTTTAGAGAAAAAAGTAAATTTTTATTTGTCGCGGAAATTACAAGCTCTATATCCGGAGGTCCCAAAAAAATCGAAATTTATTTTTAAAAACTTATTTAATCCTATTCTATCCTACTATCCTACTATCCTAACTTACTATCCTACTAATATCCTACTAGTGCTACTAATCCTATCCTATCCTACTATCCTTCCTACTAAATTTATAAATGCCAAGTTTGTAAGGACGTGTGTGTTTGTTGCTCTTTCACTCAAAAACTACTGAACCGATTGCAATGAAATTTGGTACGTAGATAGCTGGAAAACTGGAATAACATATAGGCTACTTTTTATCCCAATATTCCTACGGGATTTGTACTTACGCGGCTGTAACCGCGGGGCGCAGCTAGTTAAAAATAAACTTATTACACCTGTGTCCGCACGATCCAGGAGTTATAATCTAACGATATAATCGATTAAATTATAAAATGAAAACTTAAATGCTAACTGAGGAGAGAGAGAGCATTTCGTTCCTGTGCGAATGGCGAACCCAGTACTTAAACTTTAAGAGCAGGGCCGTAATATGGCGATCTTAGTATAAGAAGTGTTTCTCATGATATTAGATCTGATAAAAATTGTCTGATAATTTTCCTTGAAGATTTATGTTTTTTGGTGTATAAATAAACATTATGTAATTACATAGTTATTACACAAGTTATTAACACCTGATCCCGCCCTCAGCAATAGATTCTCTTACTCTTTCGTTTTCTTGCGCCTCCGCGGGGTGTCCCCACGGTGTCATTGCCATAGTTTGGCCGATGACGCAGGTTCAAATACTGCATAAGCAATATTTTTGTAATGTTTAAAACATTTCATTTATAAAGCATTTTAATGATATGAAACTAAAATTAAACATCTTATATATATAAAAATCTGTTGTTGTTCGTCACTCTCGCTAAATACCCAGAATGGCTGGACTATCTTATAGGTAGTAATAAATATGAAAAGATTTTTGTATTTAATTTTATTATGTTATTATTTTTATTTTATAAGTATTACTTATGAATATTAATATCACAGCCATAATACATATTATACAATTTTGTGTTAAATCATGAAATGAATCGATAATTAGTTCCGTTGAAGTATAGGATTATATTATCTGTAGTTCATTTAAAAAACTTTTTGACATCATAAATATTATGATAAAAATTAATAAATTTATAATAAATTACATTTAAATAATGTCTTTATGATTATGTTTTCCATCTATTTAAATAAAATAAATTGACATTTAGAAATGTTTGTTAATTCCATTGATTAAAGACGCAGTATAAAATAAGTACTCAAACTGAATCTTGCAAAACACAGTACTCCTACGCTCACAACAATAGCAATAAATTATACAGTATTAGTTTTTTCTTAATTTTCTAAAACATTTTAGCCCTTTCGAGCGTTGATTTTGACCATTTCAGATCCGGTTTTTGCCGGTTCAAGCCGGTTCGTGGGTTTGGTTTTTGATGGGATCCGTTTTTATTATCTTCTGCGACATTTCGCCTTTACTGGGTAGAGTGAAGCAAAGAAGAGCGCACGCTGGAAGAGAAATAAGTTTTGAGTCCATATATATCATACATACATACTTATAATATCAAATACATATCTATAGATACTTATTCTATATGTCTACTTAAAAATATTTCTTTTTGTATGCACTATAAGCACACTGAAAATTTTCTTAGTTTAATTATGAAAACTAGACCAAGTTCAATCGACATCACATGGGAGGATTGAATGTTCAAATAAAAAATAATCATATAAATCTTGTTACCAAGTAAAAAGATATAAGGTCCTCCTCTTTTTGATGTCAGCTAGTAACTATTTCGCGGTAACTATGTATGCCAGTAAATGTTTACTTACATATAATAAGCCCTCCAAAGATATAAAAGCTGAGGCCGCAGTTAGTCGAGAGGAACATGCCAATGAGGTTCGACCCGGCCATGGAGCCTACTCGACCCATCATCATCGACATACAGACTGCCATCGCCCTGTTAACAAATTGAGATCATTTAGACTTCTTCAAGAGAAGCTTTTTGCAGAAGTTTTAGTAAAATAATGAAAAGACCAGAATTTGAAGGGATATAGTAGATTGCCTTTTAGCTAGATGGTTACATTCGAAAATCCATTATAAGAAAATAGTTTTTATCTTTATTTATCTCTTTTTTTATCTATAAGTTATTATTTGCTCAAACATTTATCGTCATATATGAGAATAAGTTTAGTTATTCCGTTCCGGGAATAGTTTCTGCATCAAAGTTACTATACATTTTATATTTACATTGCATATAATACATGCATTACTAATACAATGTTTTTAAAAGCAATATTGCTGACCATATAAGATATTAACTTAGTACATAAAATATTCCGTAAATTTTATCATGATAGAAATTTATTTGAAGTTAAACAATACCCAGGGAACTTGTCCTTATCTCACATTTACATTTCTTGTCTAAAGACCGAACCAAACCTGAACCTTGGTGAAATCCCACAATTCCCAAAGTCAGCCCTCTTGTACAAGAGTACCTCATACCTCACCTATACTTAGTGGCAACCTAAACCTTGATAAAAACCCTACAATTCTCACAGTCATCGCTCACCTGTACTTAGTGGGGAATAGCTCAACAGTAACAGCGTTAGTGAGTCCGATACACGCGCCGCACATCTGGAAGATCGCAAACAGCACGACAGCGGCCTGGCTGTGCGCGAGGTGCGCGCCGATGCCGCACAGCCCGGTGCCAGTGAGGATGGTGAGCAGGATCAGCTTCTTGCCCATGAAGTCCACGAGGAACCCCACGATGATGTACATGGAGCAGAACACGAGGCCAATGTAGATGGAGAGCTCGAAGGTCGCCGTGTTCATTGTGTCGTCGCAGATGGTCTGCAAAGTGTGGTATTAAGAAATAGAAAACAAATAAACCGATAATACTTTATGTTCAAATAGTTTTATAGAGTTAAAAGTAAAAACAAAATACTAATACTACGATTCTTCGTATGGGTAAAATTTGGTACGAACGGTAGCCTTTGATGAAAAATTTTTTGAGAATAGAAGAAATTCGATCACGAGGTGGGATAAGAACCCACGAAATAACTATTGCTAGAGAACTAAAAATTAAAGTGATTTCTTGTTAGTTAATACAATAATTAGAAGCAAAACTTTTTGTTGCTTGCAGAATCAAAAAAGTACCCTCACGTATTTCACCATTATGACTTGAGATACAAACAACTTCTTATTCGACATAACAAGTTACACTTCTGGGACTGTTACAGAGTTATTAAATTTAATTACTGTAAGCTCAGTTGTGAATTTCTCATAATATCTAATGTGCTCACTTTTTGTTATGTTTATATGTAAAACGACGTTTCTAACATTCTAAACCCTAAAGCATGGTTAGACAGAATGTTTTGTGTATTGAAAGTGAAGGAAAAAATTCGCATTAATACAAAATTTCGTGTTAGGCCTTTTTTTAAGACTTCATTAAATATTTGTTTTAGAAATCAATCTACTATATAAAAATAAGTCGGGTTTTCCTTCCTGACGCTATAACTTCAGAACGCACGAAGCTATTTCCACGGTTTTGCATTCGTTGGAAAGGTCACGGGCTCCGTGAGGTTTCAAAGAAAATTGGCGAAACGGAGTTCGCCGGGTTTGCTAGTCTCTTTATAAATATAATATGTTATGTGCATTTTTTTTTTTACTGTTTTATTGTATATAGAGGTTTAAGACGAATGCGACGAATCTATAGAAGCTAGTCGTTTCTTCTTACCTCAGTACCATTGCTAGGAACTTTTTGATGAGCGTTCAAGATGTCACAGATTCTAGTCTCGCTTCCTTCATGGTTGGCCACTGAATTCAATATTGTGGGGAACCATACATAAAAGCCGTTAGTTCTGGAAAAAATATGCTTTCATTAGAATTATTGTCTTTGAAAATATAAAAGTGACCAGAAGAAACTATAAAATATTTACAAAATAGAAACACAATACCAGTGAAATATTAAACAACCGCAGTGGCATAGTATTTTCTTGTGTTTGATTTTACGTGCTGGTTTACGGGGTTAATGAATAAATCGCGTCTTTAATTTCTAAACTAAAGTGGCAATTAGGTATATGTATATGTATTTGTAAGTATTTTTATTATTACTTGTTGGTTTTAGCGAAAAACATAGAATTTAGTGGAAAATAATTCTATTTAATAAAAATCTAGACCGCTTTTAAATTATCAGAACTAAACCAAATTAAAATGGGACCACATGGAGGCACCAGATTACAAATAACAAATCGAAATGATAACTCTCTCCTGACTTCTTCTGTTTAGAAGTCGGCCAATGAAGAAAACTAATAAGTAGTCCAAAAGGAATGTGGAGGATGGAATCGAACCAAGCAGGTCCGCATCAAATCAAACAAAAATCCATGTAATAGCTAAGTTATAAAGACTCACGTGCCAAACAATCCGAATTGTATGAAGCAGATCAGGAAGGTCCACTTGAGCAGCGGCGGACGAAACAGCGGCTCGGTCTGATCGCGCATGGACTTTAGCACTGCGGTGAGACTGTTGCTCTCCATCGCTTTTACTGCCTGTGTCTCTTCTACTAGGGATTTCACCTGTTTACATAAATGATTTCATTAGAAACATGAGTTGATTCAGTGAGTGAAACGTGATTAAAACATTGTGGGGCGAAAAATGTTTATAGGTCTTGCATTGTTTGGTGCACGATACAATATTTAATTATGTTTAATTCTATTAATGTTATAGTTACACCGCCACCTCAGATGTTACTCTATTTATTATAGACATTTGTAAAAAAACAACAAAAAAAATTCAATATTATTCGTTCTTAATTATTTACATTCAGAGGTATTTTTGATGAATCATGGCTATATCAATCAACACCTCGAAAGTCCTTCCATACTTAATCTACTGCTTTGGGGTGGTCTAGTTACTGTTGTATTATTTTAACAATAATAAATAATAATGGCGAATGGAAATACTTTAAAACTAACCGGATACGTATCCTGCGGCATCCTCTTATTGACGGAGTACATTTGCCTCAGCACCTTCAAGCAGGCCTCTTGCTGGCCGCACGCGTTCAGGAACTTGGGGCTCTCCGGCGCGAAGAGCAGCAGCACGAAGCCGACCGCCAGCGGCAGGTTGGACGCGATCACCAGGAGCCGCCACGAGCGGTACGTTATGTTGAGGAAGCTTATGGGCAGCGAGATGTTGATGGGCAGGATTAGCCAGGAGACAGCTGAAAGTTTTGCAGGTTGTATTGTGGATGGGACTACTGTATTTTATAATTTAAGTGACAATTCTGATAGAGAATATAAATCAGGAGAAAATGAGATGATGTTTAGGAAATATGCTTTTGTACACTGGCTGCTCGCTCCGGCTTTGCCCATGGTACATAGCTTAGCTTATCGTGAGTATGCTTCCAATGACGAAAGAATTTTTGAAATCGGTCCACTAGTTTTTGTGTATAAATCTTACTAACATACATACAAAACTAATTTTTGTCTTCAATGTTAGTTTAGATTGGTTTAGAAAATATTGTCCAACTGAATCCACTGAATACTTTCAATGGCGGCTATATACAAAAATTTATAATTTTCATTCGAATATCAACTTTTTTTTGTTATTTTTAAAGAACACGCACTGATAAGTAACAAGAAAACGATAAGAAAAAAAAGAAAGTCATTTGTAATATTATACATTATGATTGATGCATAAATAATTAAGGATAATTTTCTACCTGGTAACACAACGGTTCCTATTCCAACGAAGGAGGAGCCGAAAGCTACGATTTTGTCTCTATGACGGATGTTTGTGAACTCTCCGAGATACGTGTACACGACTGACGATGGACCCGCCATGCTGGAATAAAATACAAGGATTCTCATCAAATGTATGGAAAAACAAGTAATTTTCAAGCATTTCAATACTATAAAACTAAAAATTAAAAGCAATTTTCACATATCCATTACAACCTATAGTAGAATCATTTAAATTTATCTTTAGTATTATCTAAAATAACAATAATTAATTAGATTTAGTAATTAAATATACTCACAAGACAGCAGAGGTGAACGTCAATATAGCAAAAGAGATGATCTCTGGGGAGAAGCTGGCTAGCACAGCGAAGACGGCAGATATCAGCATTGAGAACAGCATTACGAAGCGACGGCCTTTGGTGTCAGCAAGCCAGCCCCAGAAGTACGAAGTCAGGATAATTGCTGTAATGATATGAATAATTTAAAACAGAAATGAAAGAGGTTATATTTCGTGACATTTCCCATTTAATTGAAGCATTTAAATACAGGCGGTACGATTCCTTTAAATTTATTTTTCTTGTTGCATAGTTTATTTAATATATTAATAGAAGTATTATAATCAAAATCTAACGTTTATCCATCCATTGTATTTTACCGAATGCATAACACATATTAGTGCATAGTTACCGATAGTGTTAAAATAAATTCGTGTAAAGTTTTGAGAAATATTTCGCATTGAAAACAATCAAAATAGCAATAAGTACTGACTGTGCGTTTGTTGCTCTTTCACGCGAAAACTCCTGAACCGATTGCAATGAAATTTTTTACGTAGATAGCTGGACAACTGGAATAACATATAGACAACTTTTTATCCCGATATTCCTACGGGATACGAACTTGCTTTTTAAACTTCCAGCACTATTGAAACAGAATATCAGTCGTCATATTTAAGATTTCAAATTACCCGAAAAAGGTATAGCTGCTAGCCAGCCTCTTTGTTGCAGAGTAAGATTCAGGTCACATTGCGCCGCTGGAAGCACGTAGCCGAGCGAGAGGCTCTGCATGATAACACCCATGAGTATCAGCCCGCTCAACAGCATGTGCAGGATGTTGTAGATACCGAAACCTGTAAGTATAAAGAATAGTTATTGTCCTTAATGGTAGTCTTGCTTAACACGTGGTCCTACTATAACAGTTAGCCCTGAACCAGTGTTACAGAAACTTTCTCTGTACCTTATACAGACCTTATATTTGTATTTTACACAACTGTTTGATTTTCTCTTTACTGTATTTTTATTTTGTCCCAAATGAAGGTATGAGTATGTCTGTTTGTAACAGGTTTAATTACATGAAGGTATCGAATATATGTCATTGAAGGTTGCTTTTTTGTATCAAACACCAACATCTTTTGAGAATGGAACAGTGTTAGAAGTTTATTTATTATATGTTTTCCTAAAAATTCAACTCCTTAATTAGTTGTAATT
>NC_052104.1:8293108-8327263 GCF_012273895.1 Zerene cesonia | reverse complement strand
GTATAAAGTATCCCTTAGTCGCCTCTTACGACACCCACGGGAGGAAATGGGGAGGTGCTATTCTTAAACCGGCACCCCGCGGTCGATGCGGTCGGTGATAGAAATTTATTTGAAGTTAAAAAATACCCAGGGAACTTGTCCATACCTCACATTTACATTTCTTGTCTAAAGACCGAACCAAACCTGAACCTTGGTGAAATCCCACAATTCCCAAAGTCATCCCTCTTGTCATACCTTATACCTCACCTATACATAGTGGCAACCTAAACCTTGATAAAACCCTACAATTGTCACAGTCATCCCTCACCTGTACTTAGTGGGGAATAGCTCAACAGTAACAGCGTTAGTGAGTCCGATACACGCGCCGCACATCTGGAAGATCGCAAACAGCACGACAGCGGCCTGGCTGTGCGCGAGGTGCGCGCCGATGCCGCACAGCCCGGTGCCAGTGAGGATGGTGAGCAGGATCAGCTTCTTGCCCATGAAGTCCACGAGGAACCCCACGATGATGTACATGGAGCAGAACACGAGGCCAATGTAGATGGAGAGCTCGAAGGTCGCCGTGTTCATTGTGTCGTCGCAGATGGTCTGCACAGTGTGGTATTAAGAATTAGAAAACCAATAAACCGATAATACTTTATGTTCAAATAGTTTTATAGAGTTAAAAGTAAAAATAAAATACTTATACTACGATTCTTCGTATGGGTAAAATTTGGTACGAACGGTAGCCCTTGATGAAAAATTTTTGAGAATAGAAGAAATTCGATCACGAGGTGGGATAAGAACCCACGAAATAACTATTGCTAGAGAACTAAAAATTAAAGTGATTTCTTGGTACTTAATACAATAATTAGAAGCAAAACTTTTTATTGCTTGCAGAATCAAAAAAAGTACCCTCATGTATTTCACCCTTATGACATGAGATACAAACAACTTCTTATTCGACATAACAAGGTACACTTCTGGGACTATTACAAAGTTATTAAATTTAATTACTGTAAGCTCAGTTGTGAATTTCTCATAATATCTAATGGGCTCTACTTTTTGTTATGTTTATATGTAAAACGACGTTTCTAACATTCTAAGCCCTAAAGCATGGTTAGACAGAATGTTTTGTGTATTGAAAGTGAAGGAAAAAATTCGCATTAATACAAAATTTCGTGTTAGGCCTTTTTTTTAAACTTCATTAAATATTTATTTTAGAAATCAATCTCTTTAAAAACATAATATGTTATGTACAGAATTTTTTTTTTACTGTTTTATTGTATATAGAGGTTTAAGACGAATGCGACGAATCTATAGAAGCTAGTCGTTTCTTCTTACCTCAGTACCGTTGCTAGGAACTTTCTGATGAGCGTTCAAGATGTCACAGATTCTAGTCTCGCTTCCTTCATGGTTGGCCACTGAATTCAATATTGTGGGGAACCATACATAGAAGCCGTTAGTTCTGGAAAAAATATGCTTTCATTAGAATTATTGTCTTTGAAAATATAAAAGTGACCAGAAGAAACTATAAAATATTTACAAAATAGAAACACAATACCAGTGAAATATTAAACAACTACAGTGGCATAGTATTTTCTTGTGTTTGATTTTACGTGCTGGTTCGTAAACCAGCACGTAAAATCAAACACAAGAACAACCCCGTAGGGTTAATGAATAAATCGCGTCTTTAATTTCAAAACTAAAGTGGCAATTATGTATATGTATATGTATTTGTAAGTATTTTTATTATTACTTGTTGGTTTTAGCGAAAAACATAGAATTTAGTGGAAAATAATTCTATTTAATAAAAATCTAGACCGCTTTTAAATTATCAGAACTAAACCAAATTAAAATGGGACCACATGGAGGCACCAGATTACAAATAACAAATCGAAATGATAACTCTCTCCTGACTTCTTCTGTTTAGAAGTCGGCCAATGAAGATAACTTATAAGTAGTCCAAAAGGAATGTGGAGGATGGAATCGATCCAAACAGGTCCGCATCAAATCAAACAGAAATCCATGTAATAGCTAAGATATAAAGACTCACGTGCCAAACAATCCGAACTGTATGAAGCAGATCAGGAAGGTCCACTTGAGTAGCGGCGGACGAAACAGCGGCTCGGTCTGATCGCGCATGGACTTGAGCACTGCGGTGAGACTGTTGCTCTCCATCGCTTTTACTGCCTGTGTCTCTTCTACTAGGGATTTCACCTGTTTACATAAATGATTTCATTAGAAACATGAGTTGATTCAGTGAGTGAAACGTGATTAAAACATTGTGGGACGAAAAATGTTTATAGGTCTTGCATTGTTTGATGCACGATACAATATTTAATTATGTTTAATTCTATTAATGTTATAGTTACACCGCCACCTCAGATGTTACTCTATTTATTATAGACATTTGTAAAAAAACAACAACAAAAAAATTCAATATTATTCGTTCTTAATTATTTACATTCAGAGGTATTTTTGATGAATCATGGCTATACCGATCAACACCACGAAAGCTCTTCCATACCTTAACTACTGCTTTGGGGTGGTCTAGTTACTGTTGTATTATTTTAACAATAATAAATAATAATGGCGAATGGAAATACTTTAAAACTAACCGGATACGTATCCTGCGGCATCCTCTTATTGACGGAGTACATTTGCCTCAGCACCTTCAAGCAGGCCTCTTGCTGGCCGCACGCGTTCAGGAACTTGGGGCTCTCCGGCGCGAAGAGCAGCAGCACGAAGCCGACCGCCAGCGGCAGGTTGGACGCGATCACCAGGAGCCGCCACGAGCGGTACGTTATGTTGAGGAAGCTTATGGGCAGCGAGATGTTGATGGGCAGGATTAGCCAGGAGACAGCTGAAAGTTTTAGAAGTTGTATTGTGGATGGGACTACTGTATTTTATAATTTAAGTGACAATTCTGATAGAGAATATAAATCAGGAGAAAATGAGATGATGTTTAGGAAATATGCTTTTGTACACTGGCTGTTCGCTCCAGCTTTGCCCATGGTAGACAGATTAGTTTATCGTGAGTATGCTTCCAATGACGAAAGAATTTTTGAAATCGGTCCACTAGTTTTTGTGTATAAATCTTACTAACATACATACAAAACTAATTTTTGTCTTCAATGTTAGTTTAGATTGGTTTAGACAATATTGTTCAACTGAATATACAATGGCGGGTATATACAAAAATTTTCAATTTTCATTTGAATATCACCTTTTTTTGTTATTTTTAAAAAACACGCACTGATAAGTAACAAGAAAACCATAAGAATAAAAAGAAAGTCATTTGTTGTATTATACATAATAATTGAAACATAAATAATTAAGGATTATTTTCTACCTGGTAACACAACGGTTCCTATTCCAACGAAGGAGGAGCCGAAAGCTACGATTTTGTCTCTATGACGGATGTTTGTGAACTCTCCGAGATACGTGTACACGACTGACGATGGACCCGCCATGCTGGAATAAAATACAAGGATTCTCATCAAATGTATGGAAAAACAAGTAATTTTCAAGCATTTCAATACTATAAAACTAAAAATTAAAAGTAATTTTCACATATCTATTACAACCTATAGTAGAATCATTAAAATTTATCTTTAGTATTATCTAAAATAACAATAATTAATTAGATTTAGTAATTAAATATACTCACAAGACAGCAGAGGTGAACGTCAATATAGCAAAAGAGATGATCTCTGGAGAGAAGCTGGCTAGCACAGCGAAGACGGCAGATATCAGCATTGAGAACAGCATTACGAAGCGACGGCCTTTGGTGTCAGCAAGCCAGCCCCAGAAGTACGAAGTCAGGATAATTGCTGTAATGATATGAATAATTTAAAACAGAAATGAAAGAGGTTATATTTCGTGACATTTCCCATTTAATTGAAGCATTTAAATACAGGCGGTACGATTCCTTTAAATTTATTTTTCTTGTTGCATAGTTTATTTAATATATTAATAGAAGTATTATAATCAAAATCTAACGTTTATCCATCCATTGTATTTTACCGAATGCATAACACATATTAGTGCATAGTTACCGATAGTGTTAAAATAAATTCGTGTAAAGTTTTGAGAAATATTTCGCATTGAAAACAATCAAAATAGCAATAAGTACTGACTGTGCGTTTGTTGCTCTTTCACGCGAAAACTCCTGAACCGATTGCAATGAAATTTTTTACGTAGATAGCTGGACAACTGGAATAACATATAGACAACTTTTTATCCCGATATTCCTACGGGATACGAACTTGCTTTTTAAACTTCCAGCACTATTGAAACAGAATATCAGTCGTCATATTTAAGATTTCAAATTACCCGAAAAAGGTATAGCTGCTAGCCAGCCTCTTTGTTGCAGAGTAAGATTCAGGTCACATTGCGCCGCTGGAAGCACGTAGCCGAGCGAGAGGCTCTGCATGATAACACCCATGAGTATCAGCCCGCTCAACAGCATGTGCAGGATGTTGTAGATACCGAAACCTGTAAGTATAAAGAATAGTTATTGTCCTTAATGGTAGTCTTGCTTAACACGTGGTCCTACTATAACAGTTAGCCCTGAACCAGTGTTACAGAAACTTTCTCTGTACCTTATACAGACCTTATATTTGTATTTTACACAACTGTTTGATTTTCTCTTTACTGTATTTTTATTTTGTCCCAAATGAAGGTATGAGTATGTCTGTTTGTAACAGGTTTAATTACATGCAGTATCGAATATATGAGGTTGCTTTTTGTGTCAAACACCAACATCATTTGAGAATGGAACAGTGTTAGAAGTTTATTTATTATGGGTTTTCCCAAAAAATTCAACTCCATAATTAGTTGTAGTTAGTCGTACAGAGTCATAAATCAATAAAATAAAATCACAATGTAGTTCTTTAAAACAATATCAATAATTAAGATTATAAATAACGCGGTGAAGACAATCGAATATTATTTAGTCATACTACAATTGATGTTGATCTAATAATTAAGAAAGTAACTGGGAAATCTATTATACTATTATGTCTCTATATGCTATTATAACTCAGTATACTATTATAACCGCTTAATGAATTTGGACATTTTTTTTTATTAAATTAAAGCGATAAAAACTGAAATAAATATACAATAACTGTACCTATTTCACTTATTGTTCTCGCTCGTTAATATTATGTGACATATCAAGCAGAAAGTAATTTAAGATAATACGGTATAAAATGTTTATGGTTTAGTCTCCAACAAAATAACGTAATTATATTTTATTACATGTTTTTCGCCTATATAAATATTTTCTTTAAATAAAATAATCTTAGCAAACATGGTTATATCTCACGAGAGTAAACGACGGACTTTCCCACCGTAATATTATTGTAATATTATCATTGTTAAATATTAGATTACTGAGACATATATTATGTCGCATTGTTTGTTGATGTCTTATTTTAAATCTGTTAACAACATTGGACGTTTACCGTTGTGTAAATTAATTTTAGAAGGTACTGTAGGAAATTATGGCATACCCGTCGTTTTATATTTGGGTATGTTTTTGTTATAAAATAATAATAATTATCAACTTATTTATATAAAAAGCACGAATTCCAGTTGTGAACGTGGATTTTTTGCAATTAAAGCAAAATAATTACGTTTATTTATTACGAATACGATTTAAGCCATATTCAATTTTCGAAATATTTCTGACATAAAATGCTACGAACTGAAAGAACTATTGCAGTTTAATCATCTAAACATTACCTTTGATAAACAATATGATTAGGAAACAAAATATTTTAGAAAATCTCAAGCAAATATGCAATCTAATTTGTAACAGTTAAGGTACACAGTGGTATGTTTTTGTTGAAGAAATACGTTATTGGAAAGAAAGACAGCCAAAAATATACTTCTATATTTATAAAATAATTAATAAATAATAAATAAGATAACAATATACTTCTATATTGTTTTCTTATATAGTATAGTAGCAGTATATAGTACTAGCTGCACCCTGCGGATTCACCCGCGTAATTCCGTATCCCGTAGAGATATCGGGATAAAACGTAGCCTTTATGTTATTCCAGTTTTCCAGCTGTCTACGTACCGAATTTCATTGCAATCAGTCAGCAAAGTATAATAGTATAATGGATAGTAGGTTGCCTGATGATAAACGCTACACTACCCATGAACATTTTCCGATTAAGGTCTAATGAGTAAGAATTGCCGAATTTAAATGATATGGGATAAATATTCTTATTTCCATCCCCATTGACGAGGATATAAAGGATATAATTGGAAAGGGTCTTCTGTGGGAGTATGGTACCTTCTCAGGTGCGATCTGGCCCAAATCTGGGAGGCCTATTTCCTTCTACTCGCCCTTCCCAGTCCATTTGTTCTTTGCAGTCATCAATCCTTTCCTTACCCCTTAAAAGCGGGCAGCGCATTATCAGAGGTCTGAGCATCTGCGAATGTTCATGGGCGGTGGTGATCGTTTACCGTCAGGCGAACCACCAGCTCAGTTGCCCGCTATGACATAAAAAAAAGCTTGCCGAAGCGTGCTCGACTCCCACATTAAAAAAATTTATTCAATTCCAACGTATGTAGCTGTTTCTATTCACAAAACCTTTTTAATTATATGAAATATTTCACACATTTTGTATATGCAGATGCACTGTTAGCCATAATGCAATTATTTATTTTGCACGTTTTAAATAAATTAAACTACACAACAATCTGGCATGAGGTCGTTCAGTTTTCAAAGAAACCAAACCACATTGACTTAGTTAATTTACATGATTATCGAATTATATTTAATAATGTTAATACGATTTTCTTGTTTCAAGTGATTTATGATGCACTTTATGACTTGAAAATAGGTTTCCCATTAATAGTCAACATGAGTATATATTTGTTACAACTGCAATGACGTAAACTTTACGTCGTAAAGGATCATAGTGATCTTACATGTCGTCGAACATTTTGGGTTTGCTTTGGTTTGACTTTTATCATATAGTTTTATTGCAATAGATTGTATACAGGGATAATAAGGAAACCGCTGATGATCTCGTCCCTGATAGCAGGTTAGGCGTTAGCAGTAGTAGGTGATACATCATTGGACACTGGACAGTGGAAATCCGACATAACCCAGGGCCCATTTCCCGGAGGCGCTGAGAAAAGCATTTAGCATTTAACAATAAACTATATATTTTTATGGTTTCCATCGCTTACCATCAGGTGAACCACCAGCCCAGGTATCCGCTTAATAATAAAAAAAGAAAAGAAAAAGGAAACCCTTAAACACTTGTGCCTTAGTTTAAGACTTAATAAAATAATTCTATGAAAATAATTAAAACACTTTTAGTGAAGGGTAATTATTGATTTTCATAAAAAATAGAACATCATTATTCTGAATTCAACAATACAAAATTAATTCAACGATGGTTTTGATTGAAATAAAGGTCAGTTTTATTCAAATGCACTTCGCATTTGAAAAAGCAATTGCATTTTTTGTATGTGTTTTTATTTGCGTTTAATATTCATTTGTAAGCCTTGACCTAGAACACGAAAAACATATCAGTTGTTTACAAGATTCTAATCGATTTTCTGAAGTATCAATCCACCTCACATGATATGTATCGACATAAGTGCCCCCCATTAGCTTTTATCGTTGAATTCTGATAACCTAGTGAAAACTATGAATATGATTATATTGCGTAGTTCTTATAAATGTGCATATTTATAATAACGCTGGCTGCGCCCCGCGGTTTCACCCGCGTGAGTCCGTATCCCGTAGGAATGTCGGGATAAAAAGTTGCCTATATGTTATTCCAGTTGTCCAGCTGTCTGCGTATCAAATTTCATAGCAATCGGTTCAGTGGTTTTTGCGTGAAAGAGTAAAAAACACACACAAACATCCTTACAAAATTTCCCATTTATGATATTAGTAGGAAAGTAGGTTTATAAAGCTGAAGAGTTTGTTTGTATTGAGGAAGGCTGAAGGCTATATATGTACCACGAGCGAAGTAGGAGCGGACCGCTAGTAAAACATAACTTCAACAGCACTCGGGTTTAAACGCACGGTACATAAAAATGGTAATTAATGAGTAATTTATCAAAGTTGCATAGTAATAAAATTAATAGTATAATAAAGGTTTAAATTATAACTAACATCACAGTCTTGTTAATATGATATTAAAAAGCATAAATTAATTAATATCATATTTACTCCAACACAATCATTATTATAAAATTTGGTGTGGATAAGGAGTGCCTGAGGTAGGTGTGGATAGCTGTCCATATCACCCAGGTCTGCGCCACTCGGATGCTTAATCTATAATGTATATATATATATATATATATATATATAAAACAAGTCGCTCGTCCCGGCTCCGCTCGGATTAAGATTCCTGTTACATCCCAAGGGAGCATTTAATCGGAATAAAAAGTATCCCATCACCCAAATTAGATCATACCCTGTCTGTATACCAAATTTGTTCAGTAGTTTCAGCGTGATTGACGGACAAACATCCAATCAAACATACTTTCACATTTATAATATTAGTGTAAGAGAGTATTTTTATAATAATATATCTTTTACCTAATTATATTACAATTTTTCAAATTACCACTATAGAGCACGATACGTATTACGTATCAGACTACCATTCAAAATAAATGCGGAAGTAATACATTATATGCGATAGTTATTAAATCTTGTTGATGACAATTATTACGATAAAATTACTCTCATCTAGTAACCATCTCCATATCACGTATTTAGCATCTAATATTACATTATCTTGTACAGATGCACTGGATGTTATTACAATTATTAAACACGTTATCCAACTATAAATATTTTAAGATTATAACAAAGTTTTTAGAGTTAAATTTTCTTATATTTTTACCCGTGTTCTTTATTTTGTTTAGCACTATATTTACTGTGACTTAGGCTATAAATGTATCACGGGCGAAGCCGAGCCGAACAAGTAATTATAATAAAAAATAGAAAATTATGTGAAAATCCAGTGGTATTTATTTCTAATTGACGTCACCAAAAAACGAGGGATTTTCACAATTCGATTATATTTTCTTGTTTCGTTGCCCGAGACTCCGTACGTTTTCAACAGAACGACGTGATTTATTAATCTGTGTTTAATTGTATTCAGAGTATCTAAGAAACTGATTTAAGAATTGAATTTTCGCTTCCCAGAAACCATTGACCTTTTTTATAAAACATAATTTATTTATTTATTTAAATAAAGGCTTACCAACTAGATACATAATTTCTTGTTAAAACTATTAAAACATTAAACTATACATCAACACATTAGTACTTATGTATCTAAATTACAGGTAGGCACAGCTTTACCAGCATTTAAAATAAAAATAAAAATTTGATGTACAGCTACAAATATTGAAGTTTAATATAATTAGCTTAAGGCATTCAAAATTTTTATACCTACATTTGAACTATTAAAAGTGCTCCAAAGGAGTCTAGTTCGATTACGTTTGAGCTTATTCCATAGCAATATAATTACACCGTTCAACCTGAATTAGTATCTAGTTGAGCAACTTCCAAAAAAGGCGTTATATAATCGTAAAAACGTATATTGCGTCCGTGACCAGCTATTCTTTAATTGCTGAATTAATACATATGTTTATAACTTTTTTGTTGCATTAAACATTCGACCCTTCTAGTCTAACCTTTTAAACAAACTGCTAGTTTAAAGAGGTTATAGTAGACAGAAGAGACTAATTTGGTAAAAGTTTGCTTGGCATTGGAAACAATCGTACTATTAATTCTCCTACTAATATTATAAATGCGAAAGTTTGTAAGGATGTGTGTGCGTTTGTTGCTCGTTCACGCAAAAACTACAGAACCGATTGCAATGAAATTTGGTACATAGACAGCTGGACAACTGGAACAACATATAGGCAACTTTTTATCCCGATATTCCTACGGGATACGGACTTACGCGGGTGAAACCGTGGGGTACAGCTAGTTTTACATAAAGCATAGCGACAATTGAGCTAAAAAAACGTTTATGAATAAACAAATTCATCAAACGTCATATAATCTTAAAACACACTTTAACTAATGTATGTTAAAAAAACTACTTTACTAGTACTAGTAGTAGTAGTTATTTTCAGGTGGCCCCCCTTTTTGAAAGACAAGTAATTTCATATCCTGTTTCCTTATGCCAAAAAATTAATGGCATAGGTGATATATTATTGTATTGTATATACATGGTATTACTCGTTCTATGTGAAATACACAACAAAATAATAATTATGTGTGTAAAATCTGACAAAAAAGTGATAAAAAAGCGAGAGGGTTATAAACGATAATCTTCATCGGCTGTTTCGCAAAGATAACGAGAAATCGAGGCAGACCCTCGCGAAATGTGAATAACAATTTAATCGGCCTTTTACAACTTTCATACTTTGCACGGGAGGATAATTAAGATTATGTTATCTATACAATAAATTTCCCGGTTGCTAGCCGCTTGTTTTTTATTCTGTGATCTATCAAAATGACGTGAGTCTTGACAGAGATAACAATGTTTCATCACTTACACTGGACATTGGCGCAGTACCTCTAGTAGAGAGATTGTTGATATTTTCTTAGCGTTTTTCACTTGTATGTCTATACTTGCCTTTACTTTCTTAATATATGTTATGTCAAAATTAGAAAACGTTAAATAATAAAACGTCCATTATTACTATATATACATGAACAAAGCAAGGATGATTAAAGGGAGGATAATTATGATTAACCAAAAGTTAAGTCGCCTCTCAATTGTCAGAATTAAATCAAATTTAAACGAAACCACAGGCATGGAACCAGCTTTCAAATAAAAAAAGAATCGTAGAAATCAGTTCACCCAATATAAAGTTTTGACGTAAAAAAAAAAGTATCTTTGATTTGATAAGCTTCTCGTTTATTTGAAGTCGGTTGAAAACAAAACGTTTATTGTTAGAGGATGTCTTATGCTTAAAATTTTGTACTAACAGAAAGCACAGAATAGAGAAATAATTAGTAGGTATAACAATTAATATCCCTATTGTTATATATTAATTATATATATTTTTAACTTTGAATGGACATGTATTTTTTAAATTATTATTACTTTTTATTTTATTTTAATTTTAACTTTTGTAATTAGGTTTTTGTGAATTTCTTTTTGTAAAATTGTTATAAAATGTGATATTGGGTCCTTGTTACCCCGAAATTAAGAATTTATTATTATTATTATTATATATCTTTATCATCAGAAATTCCGCGCGGCGCGTTATTCATAAATCAATCATCAATCAATTAAGAACCTCATTCTTTGAAGTCGGTTAATTATCTTGATATAGTCTCTAATCTCTATAAATCCAACCCCCAATGTCTTACTGATATTAAGCATATTAGTCGTGATAAAAAGTTATCGTGTTTTTCCGATAAAAGCTAATAATAAAAGAACGGAAGGTTCTATAAGTACACTTATTTTTATCAACGCTTCTTAAAAATAGAAGATTATACAATTTACAAATAAACTTTTAATCGTTAGAAAATTACGAACGGAATTTTTCATATTTTTTGAACGATTTAGCGTGTGGTTGTTAGTGTTTTTTTTAAAAACAACGCTGTGTGTTAATGACTACATCGTTTGCATATTACGGTCATGGGCTTGTGTGTGATAAGATAAAATTAACATCTAATTCTTATACGCGATGCCATAAAGCATATGGCATTGTTTATAAAGCAATGTTATTTCGGCAACCGAACGTAGTCTATGAGCTTGGAAATTTTACTTAGAGATATATTTTGATCGGGTATTATTTTCTTATTGACAAGAATTACCATACCTTTTTAGTTATATCCAAGATTTAGGTTATATTTGAATAATATACGTCGACATATGTTTAGAATCTAGTGGCATATATAAATAGGCTTGTAGCACTCATTTTTTAAAACGGTTCAATAGTTCGTGAGGTTCATACGAACAGACTCTTCAGCTTTGTATTATTAATATACAATCACTTAACGTGATGCAAGAATTGCCGATTGGAAGGATTTTCATTGAATAGAATTCCCATATAATTCCGAATATGTTTTTATTTTATTGTAAGGAGTAAAACAAGAATATCTAATGTTGAATAAATTGGATATTTCATACAAAGGTTAGTTTTCCATTAAGTGAATAATAATATGTTCGGTATCATAACATTTAACAGATCTATAACTTATAAAAACCGAAAAAGTAAAAAACATTACGATGTATTTTTTACTTTTTTATAATATATCAGTATAATAATAATCAATTATTTATTACAATTTGCTAAAACAATAATTTTTTGATTGACTTATCATAAATAATTAAATCGTATAGTTCTGGTAAGTGATTAAATTTTAAAATATTACGAATAGGTGTAACAATTCTTATTCATAATAAAGGATAATAACTGTTTTACTTCTTAATTACTTACGAGACAGTTATGTTGAACAGACATACGACTGTTGTAATCTTTACATTGTAATTTTGAAGTCAATAATTATTATTGTTTATGGCGCAAATAGAAATAAAACTTGTCTCTACTTAATAAGGATATAAATTTGGTATTTATATATTGACAAGACAATCTATATTCATTGCTTCTATTGGTGTGAAAATCATTTGTGCATTAAAGACACGTGACTGTTAACACCGCCTCAATAAGAAATTATGAGATCTTAATAAGAAAAAAAAATCTTGTTCAAAAAATAAATGTTCCTAAGGCGAGGGAGGCTTGGAAAAGAAAATGAGTCTTTAATGTGTAGTCCGTTTGACTTGACATATAAAACATATGGAAGATTTTTTTTTTGGTGGCAGGAACGCTCATGATTTTTTTTTTAATATTTTTTTTTTGACTTACCCGTTGCCAGCATCGCCTCGTCGAGTGTGGCGATTGACGGCACAAGGAACTTCCCCTTTTTCTCCATTTTTATGTTTGACACCAAGTCGCTTGGCTGAAACAAAAAGTACTTATTATATTTATATACTATTTTTTATAAGTTGGTTTTTAACTACGAGGTAAATAAAAAAAAAACTAAACATCTCAAATCAAATAATGAATTAGGCGGAGAAATAGCAAGATCCAAAATGTATCTTATTTTTTCAGTCTCACATTTCGTCTTAATTAATAATTCAAATCTTGGACAACAATCCTAAGTCAGTTAAAAATGATTTTATTTTAGTTTTGTTTTGTTGGGTATGCTCAAATTCAGGAATCAGAGCAAGTTTAATCAAAATTGGTTGGACAGTTTGTACGCTAAATATATAGCATTTATAAGGAGTACAGCGTCGCACAAGTCCACGCCTCCACACGCTTTTAAACGACAGAATCGTTAAATTCCATTAAATTTTATTAATAATCTTATTTGTTTTGACAATAAAAATTCCCGTTATCAAAGTGCAGTATTGCACATAAAAATAAATGAGCATTCATTTATAATTAACATAGTATCTATCAAGATAAATACCTCTTGATAAGCAGATAAAAATAAAATAGAAAAAAGAAGTAATAAGAAGTCCCTTGAAATCAATATAGATAACCTATCATATGTTTTTTACATTCATATTGCGTATAGGACGAAAATACCCTTTCTCTTCCTTGACCAGTTGCTAATCGTTCAGTTGTGTTATCAATTTATTAGTGCTTAAAATAATTATTATTGTAATCTTTTGTTTCCAACGACGATTGATTTATTTTAATACGCTTTGTTTTTACAGCATTTCTTTAATTAATTAAGATTAAAATGATTTTATTTACTATGTGGTGATTAATGAACATTCGCCATAAATAAGCATTTAGGTACTCACGTTAAATTTTTTTACAAAAAATATTACTAGCATCCCCGCCTACTTAAAAAATACATAAGTATTATGGTTTCTTCTATACGTTATATACGTACGTTTTATGATATATAAGGAATAACGAAGGAAGTTCTTCCATAATATAGGATTTCTTTTTTTCTACACTGTTGATATAATATGCTCTAAATAGAGAACCTTTCAACGTTATGAAAGCTTCGGATAAAAATATTATGTTAGGGCGCAGTTAGTGCTTCATTTATAGAAAGTCTTCATTTTAATTGTAACAAAAGTTTTATTTTATCACTTCAATAATTTAAAACGCAATTTAACTATCATTCACTTATATCTGCTATCAATACTTCTAGTTAAATAAATGTATTGCTTTCGAATCATTTGTAAACATATACGAAAGAAAACTTTTTAAATTATTGAGACTGACTTGACTGACAGATTTTTTTTACCAATCAGCCTGTGTGTGGATGTGATTATATTATGCTTATTTCAATACTGTTTCAATACGTTTGTAATATTGCCATTTATACAAGATAATTGACTTTGTGCCCGACCACACAAACATAGGTTTAAATATTTATAATAATAACCTAGATATTATAGCATTATGCCCTAAATTAATGTATCGATAGTGTATTATATAAAAAATAATAATTTTTCAAATAAATTGTTTTACCATAATATTAATATGGATTTGCAGTCGGGGAAAAGTTGATTCCATTAAATGCCATTATTTTCATGAATAATTTTAATCAGATGACAGTAATCACGACATATTTTTTAATATAAGAGAACTGTTCTTATGACGGGTCAACGGTCCCGTGATCTTTTGTGTTGATTCTGAAGATAACACGCCTAAAGCATGTGAGTGTCTGAATAAAAAAAAAAGAAAGTGTATTACAATATATTATAGGATGATGCTAATTTGATACATTGTTCAAAACATAATGCTACAAATATTATACGATTTAATAATAAGGTGGATTCAATAAAAATTATATCGCGTATTTTATTTCTAGTTCTGACGAAAATTGCGCATACGTATTAAATACTAAAAATGTATATAAAAACTATATACACTACCATACAATTGACACACACACCCGCATAAACTCTTTTCTTTATTGTTACGGCCGGATTTCGACCACATTGGCGTACACTGGTTTCGTAACCCGGGACTTTCGGGTTAAAGATTTGTTGAACAACTATTTCAAAGGGGCGGCCAATTTATCATGAATAACGACCGTAATTGTATGGAATACTACACATAACTCGCAATAGGTAAATACAGTTGCGCAATAGCATCGAGGTAATAAAAAATAATTAGATCACATAACTACATTAATAAATATTGTATAGTTTAATTTAGAAGATAATGGGTATTACAATGAATTTTTATTATTAAGGAATATTCGTATTTGTAGGTATATATTATGTATTTGATGTAGCTGTTAGTGTATGCAATTACGTAATATATATCTAATTGCATATAGTGTGACCTGATATTGAAATAAGTTGATTTCACTTGATCCAAATCTACAATGTTGTAGTTAATTTTAAAATTACCAGGAAATTAAATCGTGGCTTTATTTCTAAATAAATTTTCCTCCTAAAGACGTATAATTTGATATGTATTTCTAAGTGTTATGGACGTTTGATATTTATCGTAATTAAAGCTACTTAAATAAAGAATGATTGCGAATTTTATATTTAAGACATGTGAAGAATTGGTAATACTAATCTATAATATAATAATATTATAAATGCTTAATATTATTTAATTATATGAAGCTTAACAGTTTGTTCGTTTATTTGTTTTAATGTGCTGATCTCAGGTTGACAAATTGCATTTCTTTCGTGTCCTGATGTCTAAATATTGACGGGTTCGGTATCGTTATTTTTAGATTTGAATATGTAATGAAAAAAATATATATATATTTTATATGAAGAAATGTACATATTTGTAGAATTTTGTAATAAATTACAATATCCGCTGTGATATTGTATTATCATAATTAAAAAAGCTACCAAAAATATATTTTTTTTAATTAAATCAGCAACTCGTGTTTTATCTATTCTTTTTTTATATTTATATATTTTGTAGTATAATTATTTTGAGATTGCTTTAAAAAAAATAATGAATTAATACGCATATTATTTACTGGATTTATAACGGGTTTAAATTTATTTAATAGATCATTACATATCCTAATTTTAATTATTTAATATTTTTTTACTTAATTTTTATAAAAATAAAAATAATCCTTATTAATTATAATATCAAATGTATAATATTTTTTAAATGCAATATTTTTTAAACTTACCTTTCTAATTTCGAGTTTTTCAAAGACAATTTCTCGGCGCGTGTGCTCGCACGCTGTTGGCGGAACATAGACAGTTTTCGCGCGTTTTTTATTATTTTATATCATGACGAACTACGAAGGGTATTATTATCATATTATACTATGATAACAGCCGACGCCTTTACATTAATTTATCTAATTCCTTTCTCCAAGATAAAACTTCTAAACTTCAAATTAGAAATTATGACATTTGTTTTATGTTTCACGGAATAGTTTAAGTTATCATTGTGACCTCAAGTATGTGATTGAATAAATAAAAAAATGGAAATTTACAGCAATCTTACGAACAATTGATAGAATTATTAAAATATCATTGTTGCACTACGGATTTAATTCTTGTATATTATCTCGAATATCGGTTAGGTTTTACAGCGTTCGCAGTCCAACGCGAACTACGCGGAGCGAGTGTACTACCTGTCCAAGAAAATCATAGATTCACGTAGTTTTTACTTCAACGTCATAACATAATATCTGATATTTATGATTTTACAATTCTACGAAAGACTCTTAAAATTATAAATAGAAGTTTCAGGGGACATGGGTGTCGCCAGAAGGAGGGGTTTAGAGGCTCAATTAAGGGTTACTTTATGTTAACTCGCTTTAGTTTCATACTTTTACGAAACTCAAATTTGACCACTCCCACGTCACCAAATGTAAGCACGATAAGCATGTCATTAGAGCTATTGCGATAATTTTAATTTGTTTTATTATTTTTTGTTATTTATTCGTGTTGTTACATGATGATAGAAACCCGTTAATCTCAATTGTGGCTTACACGCAGTTACCGGATAAATTATATAGATATAAAGGGTGACTTATTTGTGATGTAAAGTATCATATTATCTGTGGTAATATCTAGCTAAAATTTGGTTAGGTACTTCGTTTGCCGCTTGATATCTCCCTGGTTGAAGCTAGGATATCATTTGGCGCATTCGTGTGATTTTTAATACGATTTTATTATCTTTAAATTGTATGTTTGTATGTAACCTTGGGTTTTAATTTTTACCCACTCTTATCAGACGGTAATAATTTCACGAGTTTGTCTAAATATCTTTATTAGGATGGCTAGGACTCCCCCCACTCTTATAAAGTGGGAGGAATCTCACATCAGCATATCACTTAATAATTTAATTGATTCTATCATTGGAGTGGGTCTTCTAGTTTTTGGAACGCTTTATTAATAAATACAGTAAGCATAAAATATCGGTACTTATGGGTCATGTTTTATTTTTTTATTAACGTCGTCCACCAATGTTTATTTATAAATTAAAATTATAACGCATAAACGAAGAAGACACTAAAGTCGTACCAGTTAAGCGAAATTACGCACGATTTTTTATTATCTACCACCAGATAAAATACATAATACAGTATGGTTGATATGTTTTCATAAATCGATTTATTATAAACTATTAAATGTGAGTCACATAATCAAAGGTTCAATAAATTTCTTCGACATATGATTTCTTTATCTTCCGATTTTTATATTTAATCGTCATTTTGTTTTTTTATTATTAAAAGATAACATTTGTCTTTATTATTGTCTTTTTGAATGCATATTAAATGCAACTGTCAAGTGCATCTTGAGATGAGCGATCTGACAGCCTTTTTTTCTAAACGAAAAAAAAAACTGTCAAACTGTACCTACAGAAGAGCTGCATCTAAAATATATTTTTTGAGACATTTATCATGATTTCTTTGATATACCCTTACATTTATAAATGCGAAAGTATGTTTGTTTGTGTTATGTACACGTCGCAACGGAGTTATTTCATGATGTATTTAAATTGTTGGATTGTACGTGCATAATATTTTTGCTGAATTAGCAGTTTTAGTACCTACGTCAATGCTGTCGCAGTAAAATAAATCTCATGGGATTAGACAAGTAACAATAATCACTGTCCGCATAAAATATTACAATTCATTGTTATTATATTATTTGAATATTTGTTAGAAAGCGTCCTTTGACAGATTTCGTGAGATTATTTGTTAATTCACACATAAAATACGATTAAAATAACAGTGCTTAAAATAATGAAATCACACCCAAGCGGGTAACTCGAGACATAACGGTGCTTTAGGGTTTAATCTCAGATTTACTTCGTAAGTTGGGGAAATAAATTACATATTTACTGTTACGGGCTTCTCTTTCAGAGTCTTATCGAAATAATTTTTCCAATGATAAGTTTAAAGTTTTTTTTAATTTTATTTTATGTCTTCATTGTCTGTTTGTATTGATTGTTTTTTTTAATCTATATCCGATTGTTACATATACGTTAGCCCTGGTGGTTTGCGTTAATATAAGAATAATTTAGAATTAAGTCCCTCATTCATTTATTTATTCTGTAATGGAAAATGGACATATGACCTCACTAGCTGTAACCCGCGGCGTCACTGGCGTGGTAAAAAGTATCCTATATGCTAATCCAGACTATAATCTATCTCTATACCATATTTCATATAGGTAAAATAAGCCATTTTCGAGTGAAAAAATAACAAACATCCATACATCCATCCAACAATACTTACAAATGTTCGCGTTTTTAATATTTATAGGAAGTAGGGTTCTGTGCAATTGTCTGGTTAATTGTTATGTAAATGGAAAAAAGTCTAGATTTTCTTACAGTGTACAATTTTTTATGTATTAGAGACGTTTTTTAAAACAACTACAGTAAAAATAAACGGTATATTGCAGTGTTGGTTAGTGCATTCGATTTATCTCTATGGAGTTTATTTGCTTATTTTAGAAATATTGAAAATGAGAAATGATTTAGTATGAAGAGTTTTGGTTATAATTTTTTATAATTAAATTAAGAATACTGTAGAATTACTTCCCCAATTCATTAAAAGTATAATAACTTTATGAATTGGGGAAGTAATTCTACAGTAAAAAATGTTCAATACCCCTCGACCCCATTTAATGATGACGGATATCATTAATTTGAAATTGCCGTAGTGTATTTATCTGACGTTCTCAAAAAGCGCAGTATGTTCTCAATTTGAACGTTTTTTTTTTGGTTGTTAGTTACTCAATATCTCCGTGTATTATACATCGTTTTACTGAATAATAAACATGAAAGAAAACTTCACTAGTTCCCATTCGTTTTGGTATAGTTAATTTGAGGTTATATTGATACAAACTTGGTATTGGAAGAGTTATGTTCTATTTGAATCATATATCATAAAAGCATTATTGATGTTGGTAATTTCATACTAAGGAATTCGTTATTCTATTTAATTAATATTTTAGTACCTGGATGACCGAGCTTTGCTCGGTATTTTTTATTATAATTTTAAAAATAAATTATAATTTGTATCATAAATGTGTTTTTTGGAAATTATATTTAAGTATTATTATTCGCCAATAGATGTCAGGAAGAGTCATAATAAATTGGGACAACTTAAACGCCTCCTATTTGTTAAAAAAGTAAGTTTAAGTCGATAAAACACGAATAAAACACGAATATGACATTTTCTAAAAAAGATTCCTAGCTAGATCGATTTATCGCCCCCGAAACCCCTTATTACTAAATTTCATGAAAATCGTTGGAGCCAATTATATATATATATATATATATATATATATATATATATATATATATATATATATATATATATATATATATATATATATATATATATATATATATATATATATACAAGAATTGCTCGTTTAAAGATATACGATAAGATAAGATTAGACTAATAAAAACTTTTTAGACAATGTACCAAATAATATAATATAATATAATGTAATAATACGTCATGAGGCATTTACAATCAGGGATCGTGCACTGAGAGGCGGCGGCAGTGTCATATATTTACTTATTAATGTAATTTTTAATATAGGTATATCCGTTATATTATTGTCCGACATATGTATTTGTGTGTCGTAATTAACGTCTAACGTTAATTTAATTCTCCTTTCATTCCTACTTCGGAATCTAAATAACACAAGTGACGTCAATGATTATTATGATGTCATCAAGAATTACTAAAAAATGACACATAAATCCTCTGCCGTAAAATTTGATTTAGCATATCTTTACATTTATAACAGTTACATTACAGTGTGTTGTAATCATTTCATAATCTATATATACATTCAGCATGGTACAAGAGCTCATTGGTATACTATGACAAGCCACAAAAATAAACACGGGTGTCGCGATAATAACATTAAATATATTTAGTTAAATGAAACATTTAAATATACGCTTTAATAAAATAATTAACTAAATTGCTCTTATTCAGTATACGCAGGGAAATCATTTAATCTATCGATCCTAATCACGATAAAAGATGACTCGTAATGTTACCGTATGGTCGATCCTTGATAAGTGCGCAAAGTTTGAATTCATCATCATCAGCCCATATAAGTTCCCACTGCTGGGACACAGGCCTCCTATGAGGGTTCAGGCCATAATCCACCACGCTGGCCAAGTGTGGGTTGGCAGATGTCACATGTCGTCGAACTTTTGATTCTTGGACATGCCGGTTTCCTCACGATGTTTTCCTTCACCGTTTTAAGCAGTGGTGATGTTATCTACATGCGCAGATAAATTGAAAAATCAATTTATTTCCTGCACGCTCGCCTGGTCTCGAACCCCGACTTATCGATTTTGAAGTCCGAGGTTCTCACCACTGAGCCGCTACTGCTCTCGTAAGTTTGAATTAAAACTTTTAAAAAGGTTAAAATGGATTCTATAGAAGTCGTTTCTATACAAGCGAATACATATACAACTATAGCAAAGCGTTTTTAAAATTTTGAATAGTATAAAAGGAGTTTTGAGTTAACTGTCATGACTAAATATAAGTTTTCTTGTGCTTGATTTTACGCGAGTTATACATTTAGAAATTAAAGACTTTTTAACGGATTTTAAACGCAGACAGAGTCTGCCCGTGACCACGCTCGCTGTAAAGGTTCGCAATTTTGGGTTAATAATATAATGAATAAATCGCGTTTAAAATCCGTTAAAAAGTATTTATATATAAGTTCCTTAAATGTTATTGCATAATATTCGTCACTGGGTGTTTGTTATTTATTGGGATGAAATAAGATTTATTAGGTATTTTCTTTTTGTTCTACTCGCGAATTCTGGTCGCTGATTCGATCGCTTTAAGACTTTGTGTGTGAAAAGGGACTTTGAAGCATGGCTAAGCGTTTAGTTCTTTATATTTTCCTCATCGGCAACAGGAAAATGACAACAATAATAAGGTGGATCGAAAATAGAATCTAATAAATCAAAAACTGTATATTTCTTTTGCAAATCTTTATTCCCAATTTCCTGTTTACTTTGTAAGAGGATTATTAACGGAAGCGATTATATTTTCAATAATAATAGCCTTTGAAATTGTTTTTTTTTCCCTATCTTTCAAGGTTGCCTGGAAAGAATAGCATTTAACCGATAAGGCTGTTAATGTTGGAAATAATAGTATAGTAGCATAGCAACCCTATATCACTTTTTGTTGGTATTTTTATTTATACTCATTAAATTAAGGATGCTCTTTATTTCTTTACCATTTTAAACGACAAATTTGTTAAATAACATCGTGTGTTTTGGATGTACGTTAAATACTTTATTTGTATACGAAAGTTAGATTTTGGTTTAGTGAAATATGTAAAAAAAGATCTACGAATTAACTCGTAATTTCAGACTGAAACATGGTTAAAGATACAATATTTAAAGCCCTCCATTGCAAGTATTCAACATTATTGTTATATGTATCTTGTGCTTTTTTGGATGTCCGATATCAATCAAAATAGCTATCTAAAACTGGTATTTAAGAGGGTTCGCGAAGTTTGCACCTTAACTTTTTAAATTTCAATTATATATGTGAATAAATTAAGGGTATGGATGATATTACTACGATTGATATAGATCAATAAAAAATGCAAGTGAAAGTCCAAACCTAGTGTAACAGTAAATTGTACCATGAAAATGCAAATCACAATAAAAATAACATAAAAGCCAATAAGTTGATATATTCTGCGTCGATGTAGCTATAAATGAACATTCAAATACATTAAGTTTTAATTTATAGTATATAGCATTGAAATATGGCATAACTGAGAATTTTTAAAGAATAGAAATCATTCTGATCACTAGGCGCGACTGTATGTAGTTATTTGCTCTATTATCTAACATAATATGACAAAAATAAGACAAACTGACAAATTAATTAACAATATAATGCATTCGAAAGTTTGTCACATTGGTAACTTGGATGATATATGCCTACTACCTAGTTTAAATAAAAAATCTATAGATGTTTTTTGTGTTGTTTTTAAATATTTTATTATTCATTTTAGTTAACAGTGAACATGTTTTATCCTATTTTGTTCGTCCTTTGTACCTAGGAAATAATTACGTTTTATTTTATCTGTTTGACAATGGTATCGATAATCCAATATAATATTTAATTGCCGTAACTTCTTGCATTTATCGCGTGAAAGATAGTGACAACCATTTTGGGGTCAAGAACGAAATCAATGGCTATCTTTGAATTAAAATATTTAACTTTAATTACGCCAGTCATACTATTATTGTTTTCTATAATTTAAATAGTTTTAATTGAACCGCTATTGTGAAATAATAAACTGTTTTATGGATGCTCTTATGCTCTTTTATAAAGCTGATTTTAATTAAAAAACCACACAGTAACTCACTATCACGAATGTGTATATGTAATATGCAAATATAAAAAAAATTCTCTGAGGCATGATCATGTTATGATCACAAAAAAATTATAATTTATATAAAGCAAACAAGCAAAAATATATTATATTTCGTTGATAAAACAAAATAAATAATAAAATAACGATGCAAAAATCGATTTTGATTTTTAAGGTATCGTGTAGTTATTCGAGAGTATGTCATTATAATTAACTAGCAGTTCGCCCCGGCTTCGTCCGTGGTACAAATACAGCCTAGGTCACTCAGCGAAATTGCAGCTTTCTAATGTTGAAAGAATTTGTAAAATCGGTCCAGTAGTATGTGAGTTTATCCAAACAAACTTCTTCCTCTTTTTAACACAAAGGACACTTTAATATGAAATATCATAATGTAATACTAAAATCTTTACGTCATATCATAAATTATTGTATGTTTACATCGTTTCATGTTTCGCAATAAGTGACGACCCAGACAAGATAAAACACTAATCTTTTGTTAAACTAACATATTGAAATACCACCACCTCTAATACAGGTACGATAAAAATTGTATGTTTATCAAAATTTTTAATGTCGATATTTCGCCTTTAAAATTTTTGGTATTCATCTAAAATATTCATTTATTTAATTTGTTGATTAATATGTATATAGATAAAGAATAATAATATTTTTTTGCTATTTGCTATTTAATTCGATGGGCTAGTGGTGGAAACTCGGCCACAGCCTATTAAGCACAAAATAATCACACCAATCGGTTGGAAATCCATGGATTTATGGTGAAAAAAACCATTAAAACGAATTGAGTTACACCTTATTATTTTCGGCAATGTCGATTAAAAAGCAAATTAATAGGTGTGTTCGTCAAATACACATTTGAGCGTGTATTATTTATTTATTATAATTTGTATGCATTATTCAATTCATATTTAGGTGCATTACAAAATTTACATTAACACCATTTTCAAAAATATAAACCAAAATATTAAATATAATTTGTTATAATATGTAAACATAACATTAATTTATGTAAAAATTAATAAAATAACTTTTATATTTAATCTATAGACTATATTAAAAAAGAATATTTTAAAAACACACCTTCATTACAATTTCTTTTTTCATCGCGAGATGCCGCTTTAATAAATAATTTCGAATGAAATCAACCGCACGTACACTACTACGCATGGATCATGCCTTAACACTAATTTATATATGTATTTCATTCACTATTTACACTCCAGCTGGATAGATAAGACTTTGTGGGTGTTCTATCCATTTAGATTTTAGATTAAACGCTAATTAAGATCTAGGTTTTTTTGTTTGACTCGTGGAAGCAATTAAAATTTCCATTTTTAGTCAATTTAGTTGGCTATAAGAACTCAGCTATTTTAATTTGTATGCGCGTAAAATACATTTGATTTAACAGACTAAATTCACTTTATGTCTAGTAGTAATTTAAAGTCCTAAAGTAAACTTTGGATACTCTAGCAATTGGTTTCTAAAAATTTTTGGAAAAGCATTATTTAGATTCTAACTCCATGATTTGCTGGGGTCTGTTTGACTTAATTAATAAGGTTTGATTGAAAAAAAATGATAATTTCTCACTATGCAATGAAACTACTATGCTACTATAAAGCAGTGGCAGGCTTACAACATCTATTAAACGGTACATAAGGTTTAGAAACAAGACGAGTGATGGAAAAATGGTTATGTAATTTATACCTGTAATTTAATACTTACAATATCTACGTCACCTGGTTTTAGTTCAGAAAACATCGTGAGAAAACTGTCACATACATTTAAGAGAAAAGTGCAATATATAATTTCTGCCACCCTGCTCTTAGCATACTTGGTAGAATTATGATCTAACATCTTATGATCTCGCGTCTCTCCTGCGGGGACCATTTATTTGTCTGGTAGTGATAGAAGAAGTCATCATCATCAGCCAATATATGTTCCCACAGCTGGGACACAGGCCCCTTTTGAGGGTTCAGGCCACAATCCACCACACTGACCAAGTGCGGGTTGGCAGATATGATTGGTACGTAGACAGCTGAACAACTGGAATAACATATATGCAACTTTTTATCCCGATATTCTTACGGGATACGGACTTACGCGGGTGAAACCGCGGGGCGCAGCTGGTACTATATACTGCTACTATACTATATAAGAAAATAATATACAAGTATATTGTTTTCTTATTGTGTATATGAGACAAAAGATTAAATATGACATAATACAAAACAAGAGTTGAAATATGTGCGTATGTTATGAAATATCTTACGAATTCTTTGTTTATTTAACTTGTTAATTTGATTAATGTGAAATTGTGATAATAATTGATTACACAATTGAAAACAAACAATAACTTTTATTGAGATGGGCTAAAAAACGCAACATGTTGTATCACTGGCATGATTTTGTTGTTGGAGTCGAGCGCGCTTCGACACGAATTGGGCCAGTTCGCTCCGCAGAAGATCGGTGAAATATTAGTGTGCGGGTGCTACCACGTGCTGCTGTGTATCTTGCGGTGAGTAGAAGAGTCGGCGGCCCGAATCATTTTCCTCACCTTTCCAAAAGAGGTAACGCATTTGCAATGGTACTACCTTAGCAAAGTATTAAGGTTTGTCGCATACCATCAGGCGAACCGTCAGCCCACTTGCCCGTTGACATAAATAAATAATAACGTTTTGTTTCGAGATGATAAATTATATTCCCAGCTGAGACAAGATTAATATCATAATAGCTTTACACAGGAGTTCAATATTCTTGATAGGAATGCAAATAAAAAACAGTATAAGCATTATTTTCTAATTGTTGATTTAATTATACTGTACCTGGCAAATAGCATTACAATTTCATCACATTATCTTATCCTAATCAGTCTATAAATTAATACAAACACGCAATAATAAGCAATGAATAATTTCACATGGCAACTTTTTTAAAACAACACTCAAAACTTACCCTAAATATTATTAAATTACACGGAAATTATCAAATTTCGTTATCTTTACAGTAAGTTGTTAAACATACCATAATTTATTTTAAAATAATATAATGCACTAGCCCTAGAAAGTATGTTGATTAGCAAACGTTGCTGTCTTATAAAATATACAGAGAAATTAACTTGACTTTTTCTTACGAGTTTTTTTAGTCTAAATTGGATAAACACTTAAACTAAACTAACCCAATAAGTAAAGTAAAAAATATAAAAAAGAAATTATACATAAAAATAGAAAGAATAATAATTGTTACAGTTAAAACCCGTTTTTCGTTAGATCGCGTATTCCCTAATTAAAACTAATTGTAAAAAGGCATTTAGTTAAAATAAGTAAAACGGGTTTTAACGATAGTATATTAACACAAGTACCTTATAAAGACACATCACAATAATATTTTTGTATGTATAAAAACATCGATAAAATTGTTACAATTACAGAAGCTTCAGTCGTGTTTTTTATCACTACATAGTATAAAACAAAGTCACTTTCTCTGTCCCTACGTCCCCATGTTTGCTTGAATCTTTAAAACTTCCCAACGGATTTTGATGGTTTTTTTTAATAGACACACTCCGAATTTAACGCGTGCGAAGCCGCGAGCAAAAGCTAGTTCAATAATAACTTATTTACCAATATGCTGAATATTTTCTACTTATCCCATTTATTCATACTGAACTAGCTATACCCTATGGTTTCACCCACTTATTCAACAATCGGACTTTCACTTCAATCATAAATCAACCCAAAAAAATATTTTTTCAATTCGAACCTGCTACTTTACTACTGCTACGTTATTTCTAGTATTAATGTGATAAAAAATTATCATAGCACCAAGAATTATATTTAAAATGTCTACAGAAACACTTATAAATTATTAAATAGACAAAATTTTAAGTCTGGCACATTTTTTAGTAGTCATGGATTATATTATTTGTGTAAGTTTTTAGATTGTTTCTTTATGGCTTGCTTTGACTGTGGTGTCATGACAACATATTACTTTTACAATTGACTTCATTAGGCAATGCCTCATTGAATATAACAAAAAAAAAAAAGATGTCAAATGCATCCGTGTACAATATGATGCACTAATTATAGTGATGTTTTCTCTCGTTTCGCAGTCTTATCGGTGGGCAGCAAGGTACTGAGGCATGCACACACTGAAAAAAATTAAAAAATATATTTTCGTTATTTAAAGTTTTTAGAACTATCGCTAAAGCAACTGTATTTACTAATCTTAAGCGAAATTTATTTTAAGATTAGTAAATAGTTGGTACATTAAACTGTAAACTTCATACCTTTGAAATGTATTAAATTAATTGTTTTATTTATTAAATTCTCTGATACCTCATTAAACATGTTATTGAAGTCACAATTTTCAATTGCTTGAAGGTTGCCTGGCAGAGCTGGCTCTAAGCGATAAGGCCACTACTTGCACAAATTTTCTTAAGTGTATTAAGAGTTTTTCTTCCTTAATTTTTTTATGAAAAATTGTTCATTTTAAAATTAATGACTAAATAAATAATTATTCTGTATATATGTAGGAATATTTAACGTGATTACTTACAGAAGAGAAGAGTGGCAAAAGCGCAGAAGGTATATGTACAGCCCCGGGCCAAGAAAATGCCCGCCATGTTAGCGCCGAGCATCGAACCGACTCGCCCGAACATCATGACTGCCCCCACCGCTGTGCCTCTGCGATGAAATAATTATAGATTTAAATTCAACATTTAATTTTTAGTTTTTATAGCATTGAAATGCTTTTATAGTGGGGTGCCGCTTAGGCACATGAAACCGAAAGAGTAGAAGAAATTCGATTACTGTGGCAGGATCACGGGTGGCCGAGAGGCTAGGCGTTGCTACGGTTAGGCAAGAAAAACGGGTTTTCTATTCTTTCAAAAAATTTATTAAATTTAACATATCAATAAATTCAATATATCAATAATTGAATACTAAACCACCTCCAAATTGTCAGAGCTAGACCGAATTAAAATAGGACCACATGGAAGGCAATAAGCTTTTAAACAAAAATGAAAAGAATAATCGAAATCGGTTGACCCGATAAGAAGTGTTGAAGTAATAAACACATAAATGATACAGTCAAATTGGGGACCTCCTTTTTTGAAGTCGGTTAAAAAACGTTCATTGGCGTAGATAAAGAAAAGATATGATAAGTGTATGTAACATTAAATACGGTACCCTATTTCCTTTTTTTTATATATAATTAAATATTTTATATGAAATAAAGCAGCCCTATTTTATCAATGTTTAGAGATTTAAACGCGATATGACGTATATGATATAGATCCAAAACTTTTTAGGCTAAATTTTAAGAGAAAAATAATTCAAAAACATTATTACTTATGATAATTTAGAGAAACCAAAAAATTAATTAAACTTTCCCTACACCATTGCAACTTTTGAAAAATTCTTAATATGATATGGCTGTTAAAATATTTTCGTTGATCTTTTATTACGATAAGGCGTGATACGCGTACGAAACCGCGCTATAGAAATGTATGAGTCCTATCCTACTAATATCCTATCCTACTAATATTATCTAATATCCTTCCTACTAATATTATAAATGCGAAAGTTTGTAAGGATGTGTGTGTGTTTGTTATTCTTTCACACAAAAACTACTGAACCGATTGCAATGAAATTTGGTACGTGGACAGCTGGACAACAGGAATAACATACAGGCAATTTTTTATCCTGATAATCCTATGGGATACGGACTTACGCGGGTGAAACCGCGGGGCGCAGCTGGTTATTGTGTAAATTCAGTCATGAAGGTAAATTTATGTTATCTTAGCACAATATTGTCTAATCAGTGTTTACAATGTGGGCTTTCCCGCCTTCTTCGTCAACAGCCGTTGTTTGCTGAACATCAGCGCTATCGTAAATATGCTCTAAATTAAGAATACAAGCTTATTACTATAGCTAGGGTTGCCAATCGTTGATAATTTATTCAAATATTTATAATGTTTAATATGAAAAAAAATATATGTAACGTAAATTTATTAACGTCTTGCAATTACAGTTTTATGCTTACACTTCGTATTCAAATTGACAATTCCTATGCATAAAATTGTAAAAAAAAAACTATTTTCTGTTATTCAGTGATTATATATATCACAGCAAATGCAAAACCGCAATTGATAAAATACACATAAAAAAGCAATAGACATGCATGCCACCAAAAGTAAATCCTTCGAGGAGTTTATTTTTCAGTTTTATAGGTAAATGCTTTATAAGTGAGATTAAAAAAAAACGCAAATAAAGAAGCGTTGACGATACGGCGAATGATGCGGGTTCGGATCCGGCCTCGTGTTCGATTTTTTTTTTTGAAAATATATCCTAAAAAGAGTTTAAAAGACAATAAAATCGATTTTATCAATTTTTCTACAGCTTACATTAAATGTACACCGTGATCTTACATACTTCTGTAGGAATTGGGCCAGCTCTCAACGAAGAAGGTACCATACCTCCACTGAAGATCGGCGTGATATAGTAGCATGCTATAGCGCTTCGTTCAAGGTTCGATTGCTTACCATCTGGCGAAACACCAGCTCAGTTGCCCGCGATTTCATATAAAGTAGACTATGATCATTAGATCAAACTTTGAACTAATTGTTTATTTATATATATTTGTCTTTTAGAAGGGTTAAAAGTGTTAAATGTCGGTAAGAGTATCTATTTTAAATAATTTAAAAGGGGTTTCTGCTTTCTTCATGATTTTTTTTTTTTGTACTTCTCTCATTACTATAAAATGGTCAATCTATTTAAAAAAACCCATAAAAATCCGTTGCGAAGTCTATAGGCTATAGGGACGTAGAGACAGACAAAAAAGCTTTGTTTTATACTAAGTAGTGATGATGTAAATATGGGTCAAATTCGTGTAACGAATATGCAACCATTTGTTTGTCCTACTCTGTTTCTGCATAAGAAAACAGCAGCATAATTTTGTTCGCGATAATTTTATGTAAATATTTTTTTCTATACAGAACAAGCTGTTATTGTGTGAAGTGAATAGCACCCAAGTCAAGACACATGTAATCTTGGTTTATTTAATTATTGTTATTTACACACAGCGAGTTGTTTATCATACTTGTAATATATACGTTGAATATTCATTAAGACGTTTAAAGAGAGCAAGAACAAATCATATTACTCGGTTTGTGTATAATTAGAGACGCAGGTTGGAACCCAGCCTCATAATTAATAAATAGTTTCACAGTTTAAAAAATATATTAGTTTTTTTAATGATAGAAACATACCTTAAACTGGTTGGGAATATTTGTACAGCATACGCGTTAAGTGGTCCAATTCCTAGCGCAGTAAGTTCCAGAGTAGACATGGAGACACCAGCTACCAACCTGCGAACATAGAGCTTATTTTTATGTAGAGAAATTGATATAAAGTTACGCGTCTTTAGAGAGTTAGATTTTTAACATAGAGTTATTAATTTCTATTGTAGAGTTGAGTACGTTAATGTGGAGATTTTATTTATTACATAGAGTAAGTTCATTTCTAAGATAGAGTTATAAAGTAGAGAATTTAATCGTAACATAGACGTAACCCTTCTTCAAAAATATATTACAAAGAGTAAATTTTGAACAGATTAAGCAAGATAATTCTCAATTTAAAGTAGACCAATATGTATTACCGCTGGAAAGTATAAACTAGTGACTTATAATTTTTACCAATTAATTTTCTAGTCCATAATCAATACCTGTTCTGAACAATGCCGCTAATCAAACACGCGGTTCCGACCACAGCGTACATGGATATCAGCAATGTCTTTTTAGACAGCGGGCTGAGACTCGCCAGCATCACGAGCGCTCCGTATATCAGGGCTGTGATCACTGTTATTTGGAATGTCTCGTAGGATATACTGCAAGTTACTGTGTGTGTCTGAAAATTGGACGTGAAAAGAATACATTTAGATACAATAAAGTTTACGAAGTGAAAAACGTTATGGGCTAACTTTTGCCATCTCGCAAAAGTAATAAGTCTGATGGGGACTATTGTTTTTTATCTCTGTAGTTAATATGTTTCTCTCAAGCTAGAAGAGAAATTGTTTTGTTCAATTGTGGGAGTCGAGCATGCTTCGGCACGAATTGGGCCAGCTCGCACCGGGGAAGTACCACACCCCCACAGAAAACCGGCGTGAAATAATAGCTATTGTGTTTCGTACGGTGAGTGGGGGAGCCGGAGGCCTATTTGCTTCTCCTAGCCCTTCCCAATCCATTCCTTCTTTCCAGTCATCAATCCTTTCCTTATCTCTTATCCCTTAAAAGCGTAGAGTGAAAAACTCTGAGAATGTTCATGGACGGTGGTGATCGTTTACCATCAGGCGAACCACCAGCTCAGTTGCCCGCTATGACATAAAAAAATTGTTTAAGACTAAGGTTTCAGAAAAAGGATTTACGACAGGAATAGAGGACTTGTCTGGGAGGGAGAGGAAAAGGATACGGGTGTCCGATATGTACACTGTTAAATAAGTAACATAATATAATACTTGAGCAGTAATTTTGAATCTCGGGACTCTTCTTAATATAATAAGTAGCTAGCTAGTCGCATATAATCATGACTACAAAAACATATACTCACAGCATTCTGAATTTGGTCCAGTGCTTTACAGATAGACGCAGTTTCATTCGCAGATTGCCTCATCAGAGTGTTGATCGTGTGTGGCGTAAATAAAAATAAGCCGTTTAATCTAAAACAGAGGGCAAAGATTGATAAGAAAGCTTACAAGAGAATTAACAACAAAAACATTTCAGGATATCAGTTTCTAAATAAAGATTTCAGGATTCTTTCACTGAAAAGCTAGGAATAAAAGAAGGAATTAGAAAGGGCGTGTGTATAAAACACACACACACACTCCCACAATAAGACTAGTACTTTAGACCTACGGTAATTCGACGAACGTTGTAGAGTCCTATCGCAATATAGAATTTGTCGGACTATAGACTACCTACTTCTCATAGGCCCTCTTATAGACTATACATTGAAATTTAACAAATAACAGAACCCGTTGTGTGTCCGAGTCTGTAGTACAAATCATATGTATGTCGAATTTACTTAATAAATAAACCAATGAAAGTTAATATTTTACTATAAAAAACAGATTTGGAGTCCACTGTATAGGTCTATTAGGATAAATAATATCTAAAAATAAAATTTTGGTCGTTCATTATCCAGTTCAAATAAAGGCTCTAAGAGCTGAAGGTAGTTTAAAAAAAAGTTTCCCACATTACCGGGAAAATACATAAAATCTGACACTAAAGCAATATCAACAACTTTGCATTTGCGACGTTATCGAATACTAAAAAAAGCATAATTTCATTTCACACTAGACGAGGGACATAAACAAACATTTACTTTATGTGACATCCAATTCAGAAAGTCAAAGGTATTCGTACGATAGCTATCTCGGTTGAACCTGTAAATTTTATGTGATAAATACTTTACTTGCATCGTAATACCACAGATTAAAATCAACGATATCAATGACCCTCAGTGGCACTATCAGTAATTGGAAATCTGAACAATCTGGTTACAGTTAGTCGTCATTTGTTTTATTTTTCAATAACTCGTTATTTCTGTATAAGCTACTCAAGTTCTTTGACTGTTCGTTTCTTTGTTTGATTATGTTTCCACGAAGAATTACAGGGATTTATATTAATATAGTTAGAAAAATAAAGAAAAACACGCTATAATGATAGTCTCTACAATATTTGATCTCTCACTTTATACAGAGTGTACATAAGGAAATTATTTAATGCTGCTGATAGAAGGAAGGATCTGAGGATCATAGAAGATGAACTCATTAAATTCTTGTAAACTCACCGGTCCTTAATAAGTGTACAAAGTTAAAAATTAAATATGTCCGTTAAATCACTTTCCAGTCTAGAGAAGGCAGTTAGATACAGTACACAAGCATACAGGACAAGCTAATAGAAGCGTATTAATAGATATAGAGATAGCAGTATAAAATAACACATATAGAAGTAGAAGGAGACTTACATCCTTCAGTGGGAGGAAAATTAGGATGATGATGATGATGGGATTTTTACTTACAAGGAGAATAAACCCAGCATCAGAAATCCAATCAGCAGCAACCACTGGACGTGGGGTGGTTTCAACAGATCAATGGCAGATGTTTTTGACTTTTTCCCAGATTCACAGCTCTGACCGTCAGCTGCTTTCCTGCAATCGTCTGCAGACTTTTTGAGAGATGTTACCTGTAAATAACATAGGTCTCAGTAATTTTATTCAGTGTTAATTTCAAATCTATTTAGAGTGATTAGTTTTAGTGAAACTTTATATTATTTTTTATGCAAACCGCAACCTAACAATAAGAAACACAAAAAAAAATTCAATCTGATCAGCCGGAAAGACATGGTTACACAATATTTCGGCGATTCATTTGTATTTATAAACGGTATATTTTTTAATTCCTCTCTTTCCTCGATATTAAATTTGCTACATAAGCTCAACAATCAAAACATTGATGTATTATATCAGAATCCTAAAAAGCGTATATTAAATAAATACCTTATATTCATCTGGATCCAGCCCTGTGTTGAAAGCGAATATATGCGCCAATACGTTCAAAGCCTCCTTCTCCTTGCCTTTCATCATGAGGAACTTGGGGCTTTCCATGGTCTGCGTCATCCACAGCGATGACAGGATAAGAGGCATTGAATACGCGATGGTGAGAATGCGCCAGGGCCGCAAGTAGACGGATTGTAGTTCCCAATCTATAGAGAATACTATCCAGGCAAGTACTGGAAGGAAAATAATGAATTGGTATTAAAATTTATTAAAAGCTCTTTTATTTATATAATAACGTTCTTTATATTTAATAAGGCTAAAATCTGCAAATACATTTATATTACCAATAATTTTATTGGTCGATATAAACGATAGTTACGAATTATAATTACGGATATTCGAAATTCAAATACTTTGATAGTAATGTCGATTGGGGCTATGCGGACAACTAGATGGATAAAATGAAACTGAGTAATAATAATAATCAATAAATTTTATTAATTATGAAGCTCTATAAAATATCAATTAAAATTATTATTACATTTTGCAGCAACAGATTAGAGATTCTGTAAAATTATATCTTACTTGGACATAACGATGCCACCAGCATCAGTGAAGCATTGCAGGTGAGCACGGCCATGTCTCGTCTCCTCTTAGGCATTAGTTCTCCCAGAAATGCAAAGCCGAGGGATGATGGGCACGATAAACTGTAATTTAAT
>NC_052104.1:8263889-8292108 GCF_012273895.1 Zerene cesonia | reverse complement strand
GCATTTTCATGCTGCCATTTCACGCCGATCTTCTGTGGGGGTGTGGTAACTTCCCCGGTGCGAGCTGGCCCAATTCGTAATTATATTTATTATTTATAACAACGCCTTGAATTAATCTGTTTAAAAAACGGGCGCATATGTTTTCAATATTATAATAAAAACTATTGTTCCGCCCCGTTCGGCCCTGGTACATACCTAAATAGCAGATCAGAGTCAGAGTTAGATCCACATATATATCTAACGGTGGAAGATTTTTTGAAATCGAATGAATGAGGTTAGCGCGCTCAGATAAACAATCTCTCCAGTTTTGAATTCTAAGTATACCTAGATTTAAATTTTATCGAATCCCACAAAATACAACCCACTGAATATACTTTTGTTCTTCTTCACTATTCAATATGAACATAGTGTAATTGAATGCAGCATCTGTGTAAGAATAGACAATATAATGCAGTAATTTATGGTTTATTGCAATATAAGAATAATTTATAACTAAGCATATAACAAAACTTTCATTAAATACTTACAACAGAGAGCCAATAAACTTGCAAAGGGCATACGTTAAGAGATTAGGCATGAAGGCAGCTAGAAGCCCAATTAGACCTGATAACAACGTAGACAGTATAAGCACTGGTTTTCTGCCAAGAGCATCTGCTGTAGGACCCCAAAATGGCGCTGTCAATATAATACCTGAAACATGAAATTAGTTTTTCACACGCTTCATAACACATAAAAATATCCTTATGATGTTATGCTATACCTATATATATTAACATAGATGCAATGCATTGCATTCTTTTTCTCTACTAAATTTAATTTATATTCAGACTAATTAATATAAATATATGTAGGTATAGCATATTATATATTTAAACATATTTTATAATAAAAATCGTAACCGTATCTAAAATCTGGTTTAAATTCAAAATGAAATCGTAATATCGGTTATAACATTAAATAACCTATGTACATCTATAGGCACCCTTACTAATTAATGACAGACAGCACCTGTATCTCCATATATGAATTCTATAAACCTCAAATACCATACTAGACCTGTAATTTAAAACCTGTTATTATAAATTTATTCGCAAGTACCTATATTGGGTATGCTGGTTATAATTCCTCTCATATTGTCGGGTAGATCAAGATCGCAAGCTGCAGATGGAAGCAAGAAGGCACACCCGATCATTTCCAGAATTGCAGCGCCGAGGGTAGAAACCATGAGGGCGCAGTGAAAGACTTGATATTTTCCAGCTCCTGTGAAATATTATTAGCAAATATGTTTTGAATAAACATTACTTATGTTTTATGTAATATGATAAAAATAAATTAACTTTATTCTTGTACATATGAGTATACATGTACTAGAATATAGTATATATATAGCAGATGTATATAAATCATGTAATTTTTTATCATATTCATGTATTTAATATTATATTTGGTTTTATGTCTTAAACGAAACCGCATTATGACTACACATCTTACTTGTTAATCTCTATTTTAATTTTCAGGACATGGAATTATGTTAATTAAGAGTTATATAAATTAAATAGGTAATAATGTTATGTTATTTTTTTTTTTTCTAAAACCTTTAGTTCATCGCTATAATAATAGGTCAATAAATGATCGGACATAACTAATCTTAAAATCATAAATAATTGTTACTATTGAAAATAAAACTGATATATGATTTGTTCTATTTCTATAATTTACAGCCTATGAAACCAGTAAGACCAGTCGTTAAAAATCTCTTGTATACTTATTTTAACTGCAAATAACAAAATTCTACTAGTAAATCATGCATCTATAAATAACACTGGGTACGGCAGGTTATTTACCTTTAATTATTGATTAATCTCATTTGTGTTGAGAAAAATTATGAATCAATGGTTAGAAACCCTAAACACAATCTTAAGTTAAGAACGATCGAACGTGCATATAAACAATTATTGTAACATACAAATCAATTGATTTGTTTAATTGATTGCAATAAAATTTTAAAATAACGTATGTTCATTCACATTCATTCAAACTGAACTGAAACTTTTTCAAACGAAAACATTTCTTCACATACGCTACATAATGCATAGCGTCAAATTTCTTATCCTAGCTTTTTAGCATATGCGTTATTATGCCGATCAATTAACCAGTCATTAATTCAGTTTATATGCATTTATATTGAGTCTTACATTAAGGGGCGTATCGGTTATGGTTCGGGGCCCCTGAGATCTGTTTTTATATTAGATTTAAAGTCTCTTGTGAGCCCCAAACCAATTTTTAACAGGGCCCCCTTAAGGCATGCTACATCACTGTCTGCATTCTTTAACCTGTACTTGCTCAGTCTCTCAAAGGAATGATAAATGCGCAAATTTGCAGCATGTATTGAATTAGTTTCAGAGTAATTTGGCGCAAATCTGCACCGGATTACCTAATACAGGCACTCTCAAACTCAAGTTTTACGAGCAATTTAAATCGCCAATTATTTCACCATCCAGCAAGTTTGTTAGTGCTAATTATCGAGTAATTTATTACTGTTTAATGATATCGTTTTTGCTCTTTCTTTATAATTTTAAGTAAATTCTGTCATTATCCCAGTGCAAGTCGATTCATATTTATAATATAACAATTGTATATCCTTATGAATATTATAATGCAAAAGTGTGTATGTTTCTTTGTCTTTCTTTCACACCGCAATAGAGTGATTTATTTATAGGATTTTCCTTTCTAGAGGCTAGAGAGTGTCATAAAGTCTACTTTTCAATTTACGCAGTGAAACATCTCATTCTCAACTCATATTCAGAACGCTTTGTTACATTACTTCATTGTGTAATTCGGGACGTGGGCTAAGAGGGCTATGCAAGCCCGAAAGACTTCTATCACTCATAACTAATGCTATAATTCAATGAATTGGCAGCGTTATTATAAGATATCTTAAACAATGTTTTAATTCATAAAATTACTGCAGAATTAAACTCGTATATCGTAACCGACAAAACCATTTCCGAGACTCATTTGTCTTGGTTTGTCGATTTCATAAAATGTATCGTTTACGTGTGAAGTCAGGCTAACTGTGACGTACGCGTATGAATTTGGTGAGTAGGTCTCTATCTCAACCACAGGTTGCACCCACTAAGAACAAATTTGTTATCACTACCCCTACTTATATTATAGAATATACGAGACTAAATCTGTCTGCATGTCTCAACTATATCTAAATTACTGAAGCGATTTGCAAAAAAAATCGTTTGAAAACGGTTTTTGACCCGAGAAAGGACAGACGATTGTTTTTATGCCTGAAAATCCATGTTAATGGGAACCATGCAGACTATGATTCAAGAATTTCGCAAAAAACAACAAAATGTAGGAAAAATTTAACGGCTATTTAATAAAGGCAGAACAACTTTTGTCGGATACTAGTATCAAATAAAGGACGACTGTTTTTTACATCAAATGTTAAGATATTAAAATAATTGTACCTACGCCCGTGACCAGTTATACAATATGAGCTAAAACGATTAAGAGATAGTAGGTAGTTAAATTATAATTATAGCTTACCTAATCAAACTATCTAGGACATTTCAAATATCTACCTTGTCGCCGTTTTTCTAGGGACAACTTCATTTATTTAATGTACATGAAATTACGAAGTGAGCTGGTTTAGGAAACTGCAGCCGGACGCCGTGACTAGATGATTTAAATGCCTTCCAACCGCGTATAATTCATTTCACGGATCATTAAACTTTTCTCTTTTCTTGCATATGTATTCATAATATTTATACACAAAACCTTAATTTATGTTTTCCTTTTAATGAACCCAAAGGGTTGGGAACCCAACCATTTTATTCTAATATCCCAACCAAGTTCCATCATGCAACAAATTTAAAAACTAAACTTAAAAATCATTGTTCAAATTATACTAAATTTGACAATAGTTACAAATGAATTATCGTGCATAGTTAATTGCTGGCCTTGTTTCTTTCTTTAGCAAATGGGGGAAAATTACAATGTTTTGACTGAAATTTGACAAAGACCGTTGTAAATTATTTACGTTTCAGTAAACCTCTACTGATGTATGCATTCTCCTTATACCTTATTTTTTAATTAACGGGAGTCCTGGTAAACAAACATTTAGACGAAATGAAAAACGTCTCGTACAAAAATTGTATTAAAATGCAGTTCTTCAATTCATTCATATCGTAACTTGATACACACACACAAACAATTACCAAACAAGCATGCAATGACTTCTGCACGATGTTTTAACAATAATTATAGCGTACTAATTATAATTCATTTTTAACAGCGTCAGGTAATAAATTAACTAACACTGTACATACTGAAATATACATATATCAATACTAATATTATAAAGCTGAAGAGTATGTTTGTTTGTTTATAGCCCATTTATTGAGGAAGGCTATAGGCTATATATGTACCACGGGCAAAGTCGGGGCGGATCGCTGGTATATATGTCTGTATGTCTGTTTGCTTTTTGCCTTTCTCTAAGGTCCCAACGGAGATTTTTAGATGTAATTTTTGTCTTCTTGTTGATGTTTCACCGCGACATACAGTTACCCAAGTCACTCTCTCTTAAATTATAAAATCGCACCGTTGGCATATGAAAGAGAAACAAACAAACACATTTAAATTGTAAGGATTTAAAAAAAAAAAAACATTAATACATGTCACATTATACATTATCATATACATTACATGTACAACTCTTTGGGGTAATATATTCGTTTATTAGAAAATCAGTCTACCACAAACAAGATATGAGCTATCGTGCTTTTGAATATTGATATTAAAATAATATCGGTATGTCCTAGACCCTAAAGGTATGAATGCTTATACTAAGTGGCCTTATTATTATAATATTTATATATAATCTTTATTCATATAAATGTACACAGGGCTAGCAAGCTAGATTATTTAACTATCAACTCTACCAGTCCTTTTCGTATTTACAATGCCAATTGCATTTTATGGCATAAATTAAGTGTTAACATTTATAATTTCCAATGACTTAGGCTTTTAATTCTTCACCTTCTATTGCAGATTATTAATAGATTTTTATGCAAGTATTGGATTTCTACTACTATTTTTTCGGCGTCTTTTGTCAGAATAATTTAATTCATAATAAGTACTAGCTGAGCTGGCATACGCTGTTCTGCCTTACTCTTAACATTACGGTATGTAAAATACATGTTGACCGATTCTCAGACCTATCCGATATGCACACAAAAGTTCATAAAAATCAAGCCCATTCCAAGAAGGTAACTAACATTGTGACACAAAATATAAAAAAGTTAATTTACCAATCATAAAATAAACACATGCAAACAGAACGAAGATCACGCGTCACATAATAATCTGTATTATAGGTACCGATAGGTACCCTTTTATTGGCAAAGTTTTCCAAATGTGTTTAAGCGAAAATAAATGTTATATTAAATAAATGCTAGTATTATCTATAATCAATATCTATGATTTGTTCTAAAACAGAAAATAACGTAATTGTTTCGCGCTGAACTCACTCTAAAACGGATTAGAACTATTAAAATTCAGTGAATATCCGACACTGTCTAGTTTTATAGGATACAGATTCCAATATCTAAATATCTTGAAGGAAAGTTATGTTGATTGGAATTAGTTAATGTGCTAATAAATGTTTAACTCAACTAAGTGATGTGAGGAATGGTAATTAATTATCATTTATTTGGTCATAGTAATATCTACATGTTTACCTGCATTAGGAAAGTCTAAGTATAGTTTTTATTTATATTTATTTATATAGTTATATGGGGACAAGTGGAATATTTTCTCTAACTATTGAAATGTACTTAAATCATTGATTGTTGTGATGTGATTATTTAAGAAGAAGCGGTAAGTCTAACCATGTCGTGTGTTAGAAAACCCCTCCCTCTGAAACTACTTGTAGGTTTTTTTTTTTTATGGCAGGGCAAACAAAGGAGCAGGTGGGCCACCTGATGTTAAATGGTCACCACCGCCCATAAACATTTGCAACACTAGAGATTTTACAAGTGCTTTGCCGGCCTTTCAGGGACATATACGCTCTTTTCTTGAAGGCCCCAATGTCGTAATTGTTCGGTAACACCGTAGCTGGTAAATCGTTCCTAAGCTTCAACGTACGCGGAAAGAAGTTGCGGGTGAAGCGTACGGTGGTGGACCGCCAACCATCCAGATAGTGCGGATGGAATTGGTTTTTACGGCGGGTGGTCCGATGTTGGAACTGTGCGGCTGGTAAAATGAATGAATGGTTTAGTATAAATACCGCGCAAAATTGGTAGAAAATGGATAGGTTACCTGTATTGCTCAAATACCTCTTAAATGTATAAAGTGCCTACGAAACTAGAAAGTCAAACTCAGGATATACGTGATTATTAATAAATCCAAACTCCCTTCATATAACCAGAATTAAAACACTGTGAAAGTAAATTTAAGAACCATTTTTCTATGTTGATCTATGAGCCAAGAGTAGTAAGTAGTTACTCAAACATACGGCGCCATTAAAGCGTTGTTGCATCCTATCCTACTAATATTATTAATGCGAAAGTTTGCAAGGATGTGTATGTGTTTGTTGCTCTTTCACACAAATACTACTGAACCGATTGCAATGAAATTTGGTACGTAGACAGTTGGACAAGTGGAATAACATATAGGCAACTTTTTATCCCGATATTCCTATAGGATAGGGACTTACGCGGATGTAACCGCGAGGCGCAGCTAGTGAAAATATAAAATAGACACGAATAAATAAATACACAAATCGTAAATACATATACGTACGTGCATTAACTTTGCAATTGCAACATATTTATTTACTACCTACCGCTAGCTGACTCGACAGACGTTATCCTGTCTTCGTGCAAAATGTCAAATTCGGTGTTTAATTAGTCGTTAACGAGTATTTTGTTACCTTGGTGTCAATTTTGATAGATGATTTAATAAGAATCATTTCAAGCTTTGCATCATTAGATCCTTCTGATCCTTGCCGATTATAAAAGAATTCCTCAACAACAAATCGTTTCCGTTCAGGCGATACTATGGCCAAATAAAAAAAAGTATGAATTTTATATAAATACCCTGCATAGTATTATGTTATTGTAAATACCTTAAATGTATTACTATTTTATTGTATTAACATAGCTAGAGGGTGAAGCATCGCTAAAATTATTTTGATATTTTCAAGCGACGTTCCAAGAAACGAATGAATTCAATTTCAATTGCATTTTTTTTTTCGATTGTATTAGCCGGTAACTCCACAGATTGGAGTTTATTATTCATAGTTCATTTTTGTGTTTCATAGGAAATAGTGGTCGTTTGGTCAGTTGAATGGTTATGATATGGTCGTGACATTTTTATAGAAAAAAATTATGAATGAATTCTGCATACTTTTATGAATATCAAAAGCCGTTGCCATAGACAGACGGATCTTATTCCTACTTCTTAAACCAAAGACAACATAGTATTTTGTTTTATGTATTATTGCGCAATTACATAAAAAGCACAGAAATGCGTTTAGAATTAACAAATAATATTATGTACATGTATTTTCTTCTTAATTTTAAGACGTATCGTTTTTATTCCTTGTTGAAAATGCGTTACGGTTATTAAATTTAAAAAACTTGAATCTGGACTGATTTTTACAGTCGCATATTTTTTTAATAAAATGCTTGTTTTATCAAGGATAGGATATAAATACAATTATTAACTGTTTTACTTGACGTTTATATTTATAAAGTAGGTAAACAGATGTTTTTTTCATTGCGAAAATAACATAAACGCAAAATATCGATGGAGACAGCTAAAGTGCGTCACTAGCTTCGCGGTTTTTGTTTTTTTGATATTTTTTTTAAACACATGTGAATATAATATGTACTCGATATCTTTCGATATTTTGAGGTTTCTATGTAAATGTGTAATAAAATATTTCATGTAATGTTCATTAAATGAGGATAATTTAAAGGTTTTCCACATGTTTGACGGTTATTACGGTATACTGTTAATTGTTATAAGATACCAAACCGGAATTTCCTTTTTAAACGAATTTTTTAGACTCAAAATTAAGTATGATGAATTTTTCTTGGTTATGTAATAATTTAATTAACAAAAACATATCAGTTAAATTGAATCATTGAAACCACTTACCCGCAAGGTCCAGCGCTGTCTCCAGGTCGGTTTCCAGAGCACTTTTGTCCGGCTTTTTTCCATCACGCGACTTCATGGTGCTAAAATACAATACAATTTAATAAACATTCTGTTACACCACAACATCACCAACATACTAAAGGACAACACAACGCCACTTAATTGTGCTAATAAACAGACAAATATTACGTTCAAGAATTCGGTTTTAATATTTTCTCAATATTGAATATGTATATGTTTTAATACAACTCTTACATGAAGGGAAATGGGCAGATTTTAAAACGCATTATGACCAAATCAAGCACCCCAAACTAAGTCTGTATATGCCGGTCGCAAAGGTATAACTGATTCAGTGATCATAATATTTTCTATCTGGTTAACTGCGATACTTTCACGGAGTTTCGTATATTGAACTTGCCGATGCAAGCAGTATAGAAATACGTGATCGAATGCGTTTTTGATGATTTGTTTTTGCTTTTAATTCATTTAAATATAACGATATTTTACTGAAAACTCATATCATGTGTTATTTCACATTAATGTAGATTTAGATATTTTTGAGCTATTATTTTAAAGACTATATTATCAGCTAAATTACAAGATGTAACGTCTTCTAATTCAATGACTTGATTTCTATAGGGTTTGGAAGAAGTTTTTTAAACCAGTACTAACAAGACATTAGATTACACTATATTTCATCATGTCACAGTAGCTCCTTTGGAATGAGAGATTTTGTGAATTTAGCGTGTTAATTTCATCATTAATAAGCCTTCCTTATAGTCAGTTTGTGAGGCTGGCGTTAGTTGTATTTATGGCACTAGCTACACCAGCAATCTTGGTGTCAATGCCCGGTTCGCATGTTACTGGAATTTTCCATGAAGTGTGCGAATAGTATTTATCTATTTATTTATTTATTTTATTTCCTACAATATGTAATGTACCTTCGTCTTCGGAAAAGACAGTTCTAATATTACTAAATGAAACCCATAAGTGAACTGTATTTGGAAATAATTAGCCAAGTCACAAACTCGCTATAAATGTTTATTTACATTTAAAAAGAACAGATAAAATCATTACGTTTAGAAATATTGTTAGAAAAAATGAAAAATTGACGATGGATGAAGTTTCACGTAATTTCACGGATATTGAGTTAAAGGCGGGTTTAATTAAATGCTAACGCTAATGAATATACATCATTAGTGTTAGCATAATAATTGAATGTATATAAACTTTAAGATAACGCTTACAATATTAATAGTTTTTAAAATAAATAAGTGAGAGCTAATGAGAGATATATTTTAAATATTTCATTTCATGCAAAAATTAAAAAATATCATATAAAATTTAAACGGATAAAAATAGTCCGGAGAGTTATGTCAAATATGATTTCGAAAATTTATCTTAATAATAATAATAACCATAAAAAACTCAAAACTATAATCACTTGAATTAAGGAACTACTAACTATGAAGGGTCCCGTCTCCGATCATTTAATTGACAATATTGCTGGAATATTTGACAAAATTGTGTCAAATATTCCAGCAATTGTAGAAGTCACTTACACCGGCCTATACATAGTATTACATATATTATCTTAGGCCGTATTAACAAACGTTGCATTGTATCGTGTATGTTAATTTAAAAACGTAAAACACGAATTAATTAATAATTACTCAGCTGTAGCATAGTCCCATTTGATTTCATAACAGTTGATTTCCTCAGGGAGGGGTTTAACATATTACAAATTATAGCAATTTACTAACTGAGTCAAACATGCGATTTCTCCTTCCTCTAGTAATAACTTATTTGTAAGTGATTTAATATTATGCAATACTAGCCGTCTGCCCGCGGCTTCGCCCGCGTACACAGCAAATTCCTATAGGAATGAGACTACCTACTATAATCTCCAGATTTAATTCTTATCACGAAATCTAGCCGCTGCTTTGTGATTAAACTACAAACAAAAACACACATTCATATTTACAATAAGTAATAAATTATACTAAGGATGTTCCTGCATCTGTTAGCTTTCAAAGGATTTAAAAAGTAACCGACAAACGAAGAATGAACAGATGGATAGATAAATGATATAATTAATCATTTATCTGCTCAGATTTTTTAAAAGGATCCGATTCAAACTGAGATGTACCTTCCATATTGTAATATAAAGTTTTAGCCCCATAGAAAAATCTTTATAACATGCAATATATCTAATTAATAATATATGAAACAAAAATGAGTTCAAATAGATATTTTTTTTCAACTTTTACAAATTGCTAGAACAAAAATTTATTTAAATCGCAGAAACCTAACGAAGCCTTGATTCGTGTTAAGGAATCCAATATTAATAGATGCTTTATTAACAATACACTAATTCGTTTATAAAAATTATAAATTTTTACGCGTCTATAAAATTTGTATATTTTCATCACGAACATTTACTATTTACTAATTAAATATTATATAAATACATTTTTACATTTAAGTATTTTTATACTCACCAATGAATAATATCCGACATGATAAAAAAAAATTAACTTTTCGCTAAAAATGCAAAAACGAAATAGTTTTATACGCTCACAGGGACGACAAACCGTATACTGTTTGAAATTTTATTTTATCGTGTACGAGCAAAAATAATAACAATTATATAAATTACTAATTGAAATTATTACGATAGCAAACGATTATTTACTGGCAATCAATTAATATAATATAATGTGGAATGAATACGCCCCTTTCATGTAAGATGCTCCATCGTGAACTAGTTGAATTTCGTGTATTCGGTTGCATTTAATTAACTTTTCTTCTATGAATTGTTTGATGTTTTTATGCTATTTCTGATAACTAGGAGTAACTTAAAGGCTGAGTGAAATAACTATTTTTGAAACATTGAGAATTTATTGTGGGAGTCGAGCACGCTTCGGCACGAATTGGGCCAGCTCGCACCGGGGAAGTACCACACCCCCACAGAAAACCGGCGTGAAATAGTGGCATGCCACTGTGTTTCGTACGGTGAGTGGGGGAGCCAGAGGCCCGTTTCCTTTTCCTCACCCGTCCCAGTCCATTACTTCTTTCCAGTCGTTAATCATTTCCTTTTCCCTTACCCCATAAAAGCGGGCAGCGCATCCACGGAGGTACTACCTTTGCGAATGTTTATGGGCGGTGGTGATCGCTTACCATCAGGCGAACCACCAGCTCAGCTGCCCGCTATGACATAAAAAACAAAAAAAATTTGAGTATTGATTTCCTCTGGTGATTTTGACTACGCAGCCACGGGTAACAGCTACTACTACTACTATAGTAGCTCAGTGACCCATAGTGAGTCTTGGCATCCGACAATAAGAGCCTCCATTTGAGCGTTTGATCCTATCCTGCTCCACCTCTTGCCAGTTTTCAGTCTGGATGGAGTGCAGGTCTTTCCTTAACGGGTAACAGCCAGTTGCAAATAATTATTATTTTTATGTTAGAGAGCGCAATTAGCTGGTTGTTCGCAGTTCGCAATAGTACGCCGTCACTACCTTCCATGAATATTTAAGAATTAAAGTCCTACAAATGATTAGGGAATAAGAGACATGGTAAGGTGGACTATGGCCTGAACCCTCATAGGAGGCCTATGTACTAGCAAGGGAACATGTATGAGCTGATGAATCATGATGAAGTTTACACATTATAATAAAAAACAGTCTTCAAAATAAATCTAGACGATGTTTTCGCCTGATAGTATGCAATCTCTACCACCCATGAATATTTACTGAAATAAAGTCCTGCAAATGGTGTTAGGGGATAAGAGACATGGTAAGGAAGGAAGACGAGAATAATGGTTGGACAGAGCAGGGTGATGAATAGAAAACGGTCCTCGATCTTTTCCACTTAACTTGTTTCTTTAACTTTCCATTAAGTAACAAACAGACAAACCTTCTGTCTTATATTCGTAAGATATGGAAAGTTGAGGATATTTATATTGATTTGTGATTTATTTTCTTACGGTCACGGCCCTACGGGTGGTCGCTTATATTTTTCCTTATAATTAATATTGTTTCGGAAACTTTTCTATGTATTTATTCCATCCATTTTTATTCCAGTTTTATGTCCATCAGTAACAACAAATACAATCAGCAGTTCAATCTGTGAGCAAATAAGCACGTTGCCATATGTTATTTCTTGTTATATTTTCTATTTTACCAATTTTAAAAAGAAGGACGTTATCAAATCGACTGTTTTTTTTTTCCTTTGCTACTTCAAAGCATTTGACTCGGTGATACGATTTTGATGTTTTTTTTTTATATGAATGTTGGTTCCTCCCGTGTGGTGATTATTTGCAGATCATTAATATTTGTTTTCATGACATATGGAGCCTTGGACCTCTTCGATCAATATTATATTTCAACTTTATCCAATAAATTCAGAGTGTCTAACTTGATCACGGTATACCATTATTTAAATTTGAAACCTACTAATATTATAAATGCGAAAGTTTGTAAGGATGTGTGTTTGTTGCTCTTTCACGCAAAAACCACCCAACCGATTGCAATAAAATTTGGTACGTAGACAGCTGGACAACTGGAATAACATATAGGCAACTTTTTTCCCGATGTTCCTACGGGATGCGGACTTACGCGGGTGAAACCACGAGGCGCAGCTAGTTTTAATAAAAACTTAAAACCAATTTTGACCTTTCACCTCCACCATCCTTATGTTACTGATAAACGTACATTGTTACATTCATACGAAAGCTTAAATTTGCTTGTCTTACTATTCAGTGAGGAATAAAGTGATTTGATATTGAATAGAATGAGAGAGTGAGGCAATAGAGTGATTAAAAAGCAGTGGCGACTCAGTGGTGAGGACCTCAGACTTAAAAAGGTAATTAATCAGGGTAAATCAGGGGTTGGAGACGGCGAAGGAAATCGTGAGGATACCGGCATGTCCAAGAACCGAAAAATTCGACTGCAGGTGGCATCTGCCAATCCGCACATATTCAAAGAGGTGGATTATGGCCTGAACCCTCATTTGATGAAATTTGGTATACAATCAGGGTGTGAGCTGACTTGGATGTTGGGATACTTTTTATCCCGATGTAATGCTCCCTTGGGATAAAACAGGAATCTTGATATCCTAGCGGAACCGGGACGAGCATCTAGTATATAAATGAACTCAAAACTTGAACAGACATTTCTTCAAATATTTTAGAGTTCGTATCGTATTTAAATACACATTACGATGTACATCGTATCGTAAAAGCCCGTTTCCTTATCCTAACCCTTCCCAGCCCATTCCGACTTTCGAGTCGTCAATCCTTTCCTTATCCCTGTTCCCTTAAAAGCGGGCAGCGCATACAGAGGCATTACCTCTTCGTATGTTCATGGGCAGTGGTGATCGCTTACCATCCACGAACCACCTGCCCAGTTGCTCGCTATGAGATAAAAAGAAAAAAAATCTATCTTATATCGTTAAAAAACGTGCTTTAATAATGTGAAGACTTTACATCACACAAGATTATGTAAGTATGTAAATTCTTCTCCGAATTTCGTGACTGTTCTGTTAACTATATCTTAATTATGACTCTAGCATTAAGAGAGTACCTAGTTGCATGAGATTATAGTGTTTCAGAGTAGGTCAAATCTATTCAAATATAGACTAAAATGTTAAGGTAACAAATACTAAAATATTTTTACAAAAATTGTTTATATACCTCTTATTTCTCACATTGAAACGTTATTAGAATTAGTATTATTTTCCTACAGATTCTATTTCTATGATAGATTTCTTTATTTAATTTCAATATTAATAAAACCGATAAAAAGCTATGGGGCAAAGACCTAACAATTCATTATGATAGTAACCGACTAATTTATATTAATTATTTTCAATTATTGTTTACTAATAATTAATAATAATCAATATAAATTACTCACTACTTACTAAATAAACATTTTTACTTCGCAACATTGTATATTTATTATTTTTAATACTAGCTTACGCATGCGGATTTGCTCGCGGGGACTACAAAATTAAAAGTATAACCTGAAACTGTTATTAGATACCATAAAAAAGTCGTCGAAATCTGCCAACTTGTGCCACAGTTTTTTGCGATTTACGCATAAACAAACACACAAACAGAGATACAATTTACTAACCATTGCTTTGCAGTCCATAAAAATTACATATTGTGTATCAATTACCTCTTTATAAAAGTATTAAATACAGAAATGGTCTGGTTAGCGTTGTACGTTTTTATATTGACAAAGATTTTAAATCCTACTTACGCAGTAAGAACTCTGGAAAGAAAAAAAATCTTAATAGAAAACAGTTTTGATCGAAGCAGAATGTAATTATTTAGTAAAATATTACTAAACAGTACACTATTTTGTAACTGAGATTTTGCGACGGCCAGTACCTAGTTGCACAGTTGGTAGCTCCTCTATAAATCATGGATACTCGTAAATGAATACTAATCTTAACTAGTAGTAGATAACTAGTATGTATAGAACAAACTAGCTCCTCGCCCCGGCTATTCCAGGATAGTTATACATCGTAATTAAAATGATATGAACTGTCCTGTCTTTTAAGTTGAATCAAACTGCATATGATGTGCAAATTTGATTGAAATTAAGAAGCTTAGGAGTCCATCGCTAACAAATAATGTGACGCGTAATTTATTTATATTATTAATCACCTTTTTTCTTTTTAATCAATAAAATTCAACACACTCACGCTAGAAGCTCACATTTCGCTCAAAAAACCTCGCGAGAAATATGGATCCAGGAGAGAACATCGAATTAAACCTCTCAAAATCTCTCACCAGTTAAAAATTGAAATAACCACCTAAATTAATAAATAACTAACGCCCTTTTACTTAAAGATTAGATATATATTATTTCCCATTCAATATTCGCAGGAAAATACCTTATAATAATATGTTTATCAAAATATACACAATATAAGGGAAGTAAATTGTATTCACAAGTTAATATTATGTATGTTTATTTAAATAACACTACATAGAAGCAAATAACAAACAAATCTTAGTATTTGCTTACTATTTACATTTGAACACACGATCTAGATAATATTGTAGTTTGTTACTAGATATCAATTGTTTTCTATTTCGGATCTTCCTATATTTATTAATAAATATCTTATCATTTTCGGATTTCCCGAAGCAACACGCAACAGTTTTGTATATTGATAGAAAGTTTTGTTACACACAAAGTAAAAATATATAGATATTTTAATTTATCATTATTATCATCAGCCCATATCTGTTTAAACTGCAGGAAAGCAGGCCTCCTACAAACGTTCAGGCTATAATCGAACACGTTGGCTAAGTAAGAGTCGATTCTCGGACATGCCGGTTTCCTCAAGTTTTGAGTTTTCGCCGTTTTAAATAGCTATCATGTGAATAATGTGAAAAAAAAATTGGATAATCAATCTCGTTCTTTCAAGCTCGCCTGGCGTTGAATCCCAGACTTTGCATTTAATGTTCGAGATGTGCCTATATGGCACATACAACGATACTTTTTTCAATGTCCAGTTTTTCTACCCTAATTCACGTATTTTCGTCGGAAAACTGTAGTTTAAAGATTTGTTAAATTCTAGAAATTACATGAGCGGCTGTCAAGTTTTATTGTTGCTAGAAGTCTTAGCTCGCTTAGTTATAACTGCTTCAACGTTTCACATTGCCTGTCTCATCCGAGAATATTAGTTTATCCCTGCATGCAAATTGCAATCTTATCTCTAAAATAAAAAGTTAAATTTAACAAATCAAAAACTCTCGTAACCTTATCATCGTGTAACTAGCTATAGTTCTTTGTTCTTTTTTCACAATGTTACCATTCTGGCATCGAATGCTCTCGAAGTTAACCCTTATAACATGTTCTACAGTGAGAGGTTCGTTCATTGTCAACATGTATGGGGGTACGTTAACCTTTCGTATTCTCTAACTCGACCAACATAATTATCCTTAATCAGGTTGTTTATGACTGAGTCATGCAAAGAACGATGCAATTTGATTGTTTGTACATTGTACAAAATGCAATTTAAAGTTTTGATGATGGTTACGAGGTCTGTTATTATTGTTTTTTTTATCGTGCTTTAATGCTGCTTTATATAAGTATATGAATATAATCTTTTTGTACATTTACCGCATCCTTCATTTACCGTAAGAGCGAGAATCCGACCTGATGATTCACCTGATGATAAGCGTTTTAAGGGATAAGGAAAGGATTGACTACTGAAAAAGAAAATGGAAGGGGCTAGGGAAAGGATTAAGACTTCCGGCTCACCCAGTTAAACACAATAGCGTTATAAGCATATACGTGTTTACGCCGAACTTCTGTGAGGATGTGGGTACCTACTCCGGGGTAAGCTAGACCCATTCGTGTCGAAGCGCGCTCGACTCCCACATTAATACCTATTTAATTTTATTAATATCATCATAAATATCATTAACTTCATGTACTAAATTAAAAACACGAAACAGAAGCCTAATATGAAATATATCAACCGATTATAACAACCGTAAAACGAATAAATCAGAATGAAGTTTCAGTTCCACTTAATAAAAATAAACAACCTATATTCTATATCAGGATCTGACCTATCTACCAAAAATAATATTTTACAATGTTTAACGAAATTGCGCAACAAAATCGAATATTGTGGTACTCTTTGTAGGTTTTAAAGTGCAATAAAAATATACGTCTGGTAGTCTTTTGACCTTTGCGATCTTAACTGACGGACCAACTGCGCAAAAGATTTAAAATTAGGAATGGCAAATATTCGATAGTTTTCATGAAGGGAAAAATGACTAGTTTGGACTATTTGGAAAAGATGTTGTTCATTATCGAAGAACACTTTCTTAATTAAACTCCTTAACTTAACATTAAATTTTTGAAAGTGAAAAAGTAGAGATTCCAGGTTTATTTCTGAAAAGTAGATTTTTTTCTTTATTAAAATCGCTTTATTTATAGCAATCGATCTTAAATTAGAAACATGTAAATGTGATTGAAGATTTTAGAGCCGAGGACGAATTATGTAATCGAAAGTTGTTATGTACAAAAGATATGTCTCAACTATTTTATAAAGACAATAAAAACACATCAAAATTTACGCATCAGTTAATGAGCACAAACAGTACTATAAGAATTAATACTATGAGATTTGTAGAAAGACATTTCATCAGTATATTTATGCATCTACATACGTCATTTGATTAATGCATAGAGAACTACTACCGTAGCAGAAAAAAAAATCTAAACGAATTGCTATAAATTCAATCAGTTAATTTCTCCTCCGTGGAGTACACACTGTATACTAATTACTTTGGACGATAATATTTTATTAGTACAGAGTATAAAACAAAGACCCGGGGTTTTCCTCGCATGTTTCCCCATCCCGTTCCCACTTTCCCACTTCCGGGATAAAAATTTTCCAATTATCATGCAAATCGATTAATGCGTTCTTGACTGTTACTAACACCATTTTTTCTTTTATACATATAGACATAATTAACTGACTCCATATCATCAATTATAAAAGAATTAAAATCGGACCACCCATTATAAAAGTCCTGAAGTAACAAAATTGAAAAATACATTCGAATTGAGATCTGCTTCATTTAACCAAGGCGATCACATGATACATGATTTCGTCATTGTCATTATCAGCCCATTTGTATTTGGTATGGTCTGCCCACTACAGGGACTCGGACCTTCTATGAGGGTCCAGGCCTTAATCCTGCTGGCCAAGTGCTGGTTCGACATGCCGGTATTATCACGATGTTTTCTTTCGTTTTTTTTCCGTTTCGTTTCGCCGTGATGTGGATCGTGTGCAGATAAATTGAAAAATCTATTTATTCCTTTCATGCTCGATCGGTCTCGAACCCCCGATTTTTCGCTTCAAGCCAAAGGTCTACCATATAATATATCTAATACAAAAATATCGGTCGAATCAATCTTATCGAGCAGTTAAATTCTGTGACGTCACTCTCAACGAGTAGAATCTTCAGCGTGCAGTCTTGAGCACACAAAAGTTCAGAGAGTTTTTTAATCTCAAAACATTTCCATGCCCGGCAATTTGTTTGCTCGCGTATTAAATAACGAATATTCCATGTACGTCACTTCCACACTATATTTAGAAGCAGAGAAGAATAAATATCAATTGTAATCTAGTTTGTTAATGGAGATAACTATGATATAAAAGCAAGCCATTTCTCCGCTTACATTTATTGTACGAAAGTCCCTTACGCCTACAGTCAGTTTTATTTTTGCGTCTTTGGTAATCAGAAGGTAAGCTGAACAAAATATATGGCTCTCGGAGCGAATTTTAGACATAGAACGAGACATCACTCGGCTGTATTTCGACAAAAGTAAGTATGGTATAATATCCGTGAGTAAGCTCTGAAAAAAGTGTCAGAAACATTCTGAAAATGTGCAAAAGATATTGTATACGATATTAAATGGATAGTATATGTTAATGAACGTTGCATTAGCAGAAACTATCCTGTATTTTAAAACTATAATATTTGACATTATTTTAAGTTTTTTATGTATTTTATTCAAATTGTATCATAAATTTGTTATAATGAGTCCTTTGGTCGTTATAAATCAAGATATTAATCATGAAGAATGTCAACAGTTTTCGTGAAGAAAGTAGGATAAAAGTCACTGATAGGCTCAAAAGCACTTTAAATATTTATCTTAAACACTGACTTTTATAAGCGTGTTTTAAAAAAATGGCTAGGGTTCGTGGGACACAAAAGGCTGATCACCTACTTGTCCGCAAATAATACGAGCAGTGAAACAGAAAATGCCTCCAATATTTGTCTCCTACTCGACACGAGGACACGAAATTTCGCTGAATTCTGTGTAAATAATATCACAGAAATTAAAACTGCATTACAATATATTTCTTATCAGAGATGAAAGTAACCATCCTGCTAAATTCAACATATTACATAAGTTATTAAAAATAATGTCCAATATGCTAAAGTCAAAGATAACGAAATTTTTTTCCTAGATTCGAATATATTTATAGCAGAATCTCCTTTATTAGTTAAAATTAAACCTGGCCAATAATTAAATGTTAAAAACATTAAAAAAGAATAAGCTACTTATTTGTTAGTAGTGCAATGACTGGCTCATTTTCGTTGATGCTATTTTAAGATCGACAATTCAACTAACCAGTTCGTAATACCAGTGTAACTAGTATTTTATGCACCCGTTGCGGGCATCTGTAACTGGGAAAATAATATATTTTACTAAACAATGCCACTCAATAAAATTGATGTGGTCTGAATTCAGCGTTACATTCGCTCTGACACTAGGTACATATTTAAAGAGAACCCACGATTGCGAACCTACAATGCGTAATTTTATCAGAATCTTTTATAAAAATAACTTATGCGATATAAATAACATTCGTGACGTTTCATTTATATTTAAGTTAATTGAATTAAATATAGCATAAACATATATTCAGAGATCACAGATATTAACTATTTTTAAACACAAAATGTTTACTGACGTCATAAGTATTATGTCGCTGATTATACTTTAATATATAAAACAACAAAAGTTTATTTTAAGATTTAATATGTGTAAAGGTAAACTCAATTACTAATCATTGCGTAATAACACATCTAGCTTGAAATAGACGTAAGAAAATTCTTAGAGAAAAGGAAAAATTAATATTAGGAACTCATCCGTGGGCTACTTTTTTTTTTCATTTAGGTTCAGTATGTTACAGATTGCCACATACTGAATAAATATAGAATATTATCTGTGGTGAAGAGAATATCGGTAGGAGACACGTGATAAAGTAATATTTTTATGATTTGAGAATATGTTATTAATTGTTATAATATTCAATTTCGAATATTGCTTTCATTCGAGTTAGCTTAATAAATCGTTTTACGTCTTGTAGGACAACAAATATGTTTTTATTGAACTATCTAATCGAAATTAGCGAAAGAGCTAGATTAATGCAATGAATTTAAACAATTATGTAATAAGATAATTAACACAGAAATTTGTATTAATTTCGTAATAAGATTAGCTTTAAGTTTAACATAAAATATTTACTTATAATATAGTCTTTTTCAGCCATGCTCGTCACAAAAAAGCAAATGAAATTTGGGACAGAGAAACCGCTGCATGCAGCAACCATTGAAGAAGCCCTTACCGCTACGGGTGAGATATTAACTTTTTAATAATGAAATAAATATTAATAAAAGATGACTTTTGCAATCAAGTATCAAATTAGTTCATTAAATTACAATTTTAAACCGACCCCATCTTTTCTTGGTTTCCATCTTGTATTTGAAATGTGTTGTAGTATTCTTTTAGAATATTTAGCCCTTGCATTTTCCATCTATATTAATAGGGAATATTCTATTATAACAGAAGAGAATAGTGACAAAATATTTAATCCGGCATATCGTCGGAGCGGCTATAATCTTGACCGATTTTCATAAAAAATCTGAATCGGTAAATCCGCTCAGGAACTACCACAGACTATGACACATCAAAATTAAACAACAATTTATAATAGGCATAAATATTAAACTTTTAAAGGGATATCTTTAAGGCAAAAGATTTCAAGAACATGTCAAAAATTACATTTTTATTAAATTATGATATTCTCAGATCTTAAATATAAAATAAAACATAATGCTATAACCGCAACCTTGAACATTTTTATAGAACTGACATTAATGACTTGGAGATAAAAATAAATGTATATTTAAGATGGCCAGGATACATGCGTGTGAAGGTATTTATTGTCCTTAACCGAAGCCTTCTGAACTTATAAGTTTTAAATTAAATTTTCATTCGATCGTACGTTATCCATAATTATGGTATTATTAATAATTATAATTAAAAGTTGTCTTTATTAGGTCCTTAAAAAATACGTTTTTATTCGTCTAAGCGTAGTTAAATCAAAATTATTATTAATGAGGTGCTAAGTATAACTTCATTACTAATAAAGACAGGAAGAAGTTTATGTGTAGGGAGCCGCTGTGGCTATGAATGCAAACAAAAACGTATTTGTTATAATTCACAAATAAAAAGGAGATAGCAATTGCAGTTAACCATGTACCTAAGCTTCATTTACATAATTTTCAATTTTTATTGGGCGAATAAAGAGCAAGATTTCAGAAAATAGCATAATTCATCGAAAATTTAAAGCACAAAAGGGAAAATAGATAATACTACTATGCTAATATAATATAAATGCGAAAGTTTGTGAGGATGGATGTATGTGTATGTAATTTGTTACTCTTACACACAAAATCTACTGAACCTATTGCAACGAAATTTGGTTTTGGACAACTGGAATTACACACACGCAACTTTTTATCCCGATATTCCTACGATACAAACGCAAACATTACGCGTGTGAAACCGCGGGGAACAGCTAGTTAAAACTAAAGCTCTGAATCGTCTTTTAAACTAACGTTTGTTCGCAGGTTTCGGCAAATACAACTTCGGTCTACTATTAATATGTAGTTGGACACTCCAAGCGATGGGAATGGATCTGTTCGGTACCAGCTTTGTGGTGGCAGCCGCGGTGTGCGACCTGGAGCTGAGCATGCAACAACGAGCGCTGCTGACGGCCACACCACTTATAGGTATGTAAACGTTTAATTTACCCTGATTTGTTAAATGCAATCTGATATAAGCTTTGGCCCTAGCTTATATACCAAAGCTTATACAAGTACTGCTCTCTTTGAATCTATATGAAATATTACCTATTGCGGATTTTATATTAGTTTATTGATCAACTGTTTGAGAGAAACAGTTGATCAATACTATAATATATTAGTTATTTATAAATTCACATACGAAATCCTTATATAATTTGAATTTAAATAATGTGTCAGTTGATCCTAACAAAGCATTCTGAAAACACGCCTGTAAATGCAGTAAAAAAAATAAAAAAGAATCATAAGAGCTAGAATATCGTGTTTTTATAATTTCTTACGCATCCATAATATGAAACATAGCACAATTATTTTATTTACACTTAATTATGTCTTGTTAATACATAATTAACTTGTTTCCTCCAGGCGTGGTATTAGGAGCCCAGCTTTGGGGGTATGTGTCGGACACGAAGGGTCGACGCCTCACCTTGGTACTGTCCATGTCAGTTGGCTTTGTGTTCGCCGCCCTCAGTAGCTTCTCGCCGGATTGGAAGACTATGGCGTTTATGAAGCTGATATCGTCAACTTTGTAAGTAATGTGCAATGTCACAAAATTTCCGCCTTCGAATTTTCGGAAATAGCTCTAATTTAAATGTGACCATACGGAAGGCATCAGTTTTCAAACAAAAAAAAATCATCAAAATCCGATCACGCATTCGAAAGTTCTGAGGCAAAAACACAAAAAAGTAATCCCTAATAGACCAAACTCTTATTAAAAAACTATAAAATTATTATATTATAATACACAACCACATTGTATATACTAACAGTATATTGAGATATATGTAATGTATAATAAAATTATTTTAACGATCCTAATTGATAAGTTATTACTAATTTATTGTTTTAGCTTATATTATTTACTTAATAACAATGATATAAGTGTCACAGCGCGTAAATCTTATGCACATAAAGCGTATATTTTAGCTTCCAAAAAAATTCCATTATGTGATAAGATAACAGATTAAAAAATGATGCAGCCAAATACAGTAGCGAGATGCAACAAACTGTATGCGTCACTTACTCTTCTTAGATAACTTTATACTAGCTGTGACCCGCGGTTGAAACCGCGTAAGCGTGCTGCGTAACCGTATCCCGTAGGAATATCGGTATAAAAAGTGCCTATGTGTTATTTCAGTTGTCCAGCTATTTACGAAGCAAAATAGTATTGTTATTCACCAATAGATGTCAGGAAAAAAAAACACGAATAAAACACGAATATGACATTATTTCAGTTGTCCAGCTGTCTACGAAGCAAAATAGTATTGTTATTCACCAATAGATGTCAGGAAAAAAAAAACTCGAATAAAACATGAATATGACATTTTCTAAAAAAAATTCCTAGCTAGATCGATTTATCGCCCCCGAAACCCCCTGTATACTAAATTTCATGAAAATCGTTGGAGCCGATTCCGAGATTCCAATTATATATATATATATATATATATATATATATATATATATATATATATATACAAGAATTGCTCGTTTAAAGGTATAAGACGAAAACGGCTGGATCAAATTTTATGATTTTTTGATCGATTTGTCAGCGATGTTTGATAAAAGAATTGCTGTAGAAATTTAAAATATAAAAATATATTATGTAATTCCAACGAATATTTGAATGTGTAAAATTACAATAACGATCATTCAATATTTATTTAATTTGATTAGATTTGTTTTAATTTGCGAAGTAAACTTCGACAAATATCTAAGATACAACTTCCTAAATAATTTACAATAATATAGAACCATTTTATTTATATCAAATACCTACTACAAAATAATATATACATTTATTTGATCATAGCAATATTCTTAACTTTGTTGTTAAAATACGTATTAACACACAAAACACGTACTAGTATTTTTTTTATTCTGCGTTCATTGGACACATGACACTTACGCCATATCCTTGAAAGGTCAAATTACCCTATTTACAAATTCATTTACGCAATACAATATTGTTTCAGTCTTATCTCTCGTTATCTTTACCCCACGTCGACATTAATAGCGCATATTCTATCGTAGATAAGTTTGTATAAAAATAAATATTTATTATTGGCAAATAACATAACACGTAATAGATCTAGAATAATATTTGTAATTTGAATAGAAGTGAGTGATACCTTATCGTTTATTTTTATACGATTTTTTTGGAAGCTCTGTTTTGTTGAGCTGTTATATCTTATACTAGCTATCCGCCCGCGACTATGCCCGCGTAGTCGTTGTCGGCTATGTTCCCGTTCCCGTGGGATTTCCGGGATAAAAACTACCCTATGTCCGTCTCCTAGGTTCAAGCTACCTCTGCACAAATTTTCAGCCAAATTGGTGAATCCGTTCTTCAGTTATAAATAGTGTAACTAACACCACTTTCTTTTATATATATAGATTTTTTAACAATACAAAAAGCAAAAAACTTTCTTAAGTTTATAAGAAGAAGCACAATGCTACTATTGCTTATTGTAATTAGCATGTGTATATTTTAATTAACGACTCTATGCCACTGCTTGCTTCATTTGACAACAAAGACCGCCCTTTGTCTTGAACCAACCATATATTTATTTATTTTATTTATCATGCTCTACTGTACAACAATTTAAAGGTAAACCTCATACATAGTAATTAACATTTTATACAAATTGCGACCTTATTACTACACAGCAATCTCTGCCAGGCCACCTGGTAGGAAAGGAAATATCGGAAGTTCAAGGGATAGCGAAAAACAAGTATAGATATAAAAATTTGAATAAACCTACATAAATTTATAATATATTGTAGGATACTATCTAACAATATATACTCAGAACCTACTAATAACAATAATATTTTCTCACGAACAGTACTTCTGCAAGTAATTCAGGCGCCTACACGCTGCTGGGCGAGAGCTGTCCAGAACGGTCGAGGGGACGATCTATGCTACTATGCACATGTTCCTTAATGTGTTCCCAGGCTGTCGTTGCTGGTGAGTCTTTGAACTGAAACTCAAAAAGTGTTTTCGTGTATTGAAGATTAGTATTTTTTATAAGTTCTACCCTGAGAAATTTTGAAAGAATAGAAAAAATTTGATCACGAGGCAGGATTCGAACCTGCGTTTCTTGCCTAACCGTAGCAACGCCTAGCCTCTCGGCCACCCGTGATCCTGCCACAGTAATCGAATTTCCTCTACTCTTTCGGTTTCATGTGCCTAAGGGGCACCCCTCTTTCAAAATTTCTCATTTATAAAGCATTTCAATGCTATAAAACTAAAAATTAAATAAAAGTACTACCCTACCGCTACTAGACCTAAGAAAGGACATAATATAGGTTTTATCCTAGTGCCTTTTTCCTCACCCTTCCCAGTCCATGCCTATATTACAATGATCAATGTTTTCCTTACTCCTTACCCCTTAAAAGCGAGCAGCGCATCCTATCTCTTACCTTCTAATAAGTATTTAGATTTACAAAAGTGTCCATAGTAACTAATGCAAAAATAGCAGTTATTCTAGAATCACTTAGAAAAATATCCTTTATATTCAAACAATTGTCCAATATTTCGTATTTTACATTATATATGGCCTGTAATACGCATGAATAAAAAGAGAAAAATATCGTTTATTTCGATACGAGTTTCGCAATGACTTACTCTGTATTCAAAGATTTGATACGCTAGTTTTTTCCCAATTATGATTAAAGGGGTTGGGTACATAAAGCCTGTTTTTATAGTTTTGTTTTACAATATAATGACCAGACTTAATATTATAACTACACTGGATTTACAATAAATGACTAAATGGATTACCGTCCTCACGGTATATTATCATTACATACTTATTGTTGTATCGATCACAAGTAACTAAGGCTTTATCATAATATTTAATATTTATATAGGAATATTGTTATTCAAGTACCACGCGAATAAAATCCTACACTGAACCTATATATAAATACTACCTGCGCCCCATGGTTTCACCCACGTAAGTCCGTATTCAGTAAAATTATCGGGATAAAAATCTGCCTATGTGTTATTCCAGTTGTCCAGCTGTCTACGTACCAAATTTCATTACAAACGGTTCAGTAGTTTTTGCGTGAAAGAGTAACAAACACACACACATCCGTACAAACTTTCGCATTTATAATATTAGTAGGATGTATTAAAAGTAAAAACTTTAGGAAGCAAACAACATTACGACTTGAATTTTAAATTTATTTAATATTTCATCAAAACTGTCAATACCCAGCTCACTCCCCTTTTTAACACCCTTATATTACTTCCACCTGTAGAATAGACTATCACACTTTATACAAGGATCGTTGACAACACAATCATTTCATGAGTTTATCTTATTATCCTGATTAGGATCGCCAAAATTAATAATAATGTAGCGTGTTTATTAGTTCTTTTTTAACCATATTTATTTTTTTACAGTTTTCGCGTTCCCCATCCTGCCCCTAGAATTTGCCTACCAGATAGACTTCCTAGGAATTACATATAGGCCCTGGCGGTTGCTGGCCCTCGTCATGTCACTTCCGTGCGCCGCCACCGCGTGCCTGCTGCAGCTGTTCCACGAGAGCCCCAAGTTCCTGCTGTCCAGGGGGCAGCATGACCAGGCTCTGGAGGTGCTGAAGAGGATTTATGCGTGTAACACTGGTCACGGGAGGGATAGCTTTCCAGTGAGTGCTGAATTTAGTAGTAGATGGAGTTTTTTTATAGATAGAGTGATTAAATAGTATATAGTTTTTATATATAATAACATCTATTAAACTACTCCGAATTAACCCGTGCTAAGCCGTAGGCAAAAACTAGTAAATCCTACTAATATTATAAATGCGAAAGTTTGTAAGGATGTGTGTGCGTTTGCTCTTTCACGCAAAAACTATTGAACCGATTGCAATGATTGAATTTGGTACGTAGGTAGTTGAACAACTGGAATAACATATAGGCAACTTTTTATCCCGATATTCCTACGGGATACGGACTTACGCGGGTGAAACCGCGGGGCGCTGCTAGTAAATGAATAAATCAGAAGTATTTGATTATTCAAACAGGTAAAGAAGTTAATAGATGAAACGGAACAAACGGCCTCCGATGAGGAATCCTTCCTGCGTGTGCTCTGGCAGCAAACCAGCGCGCTGTTCCGCCCGCCGCTACTCAGCGTCACCATGAAGCTCTTCTACCTCGTCACTATTATTTATATGACGTAAGTATTATATCCACAGCTAGTTGGCCGCCCTGGCTTCTCGCGTGGTTTTTCTCTCTAGGTTATAAGAAATTTTCTTGTTTAAAAATGTATCCGAATTGGTAGAGCCGTTCTCGAGTTTTACGATTAGAAACACATTTGACAATTGATTTTCGTTAAAGTTATAACACGATATAATATGCTGCAATATCGCGTTAAATATAATAAAAGCTTAATAAAATTACAATAAAAGCAATTGGCGGTCTTATCGCTATATAGCGATTTCTTCCAGGCAACTAGACGTACAAAGAGCAATTAGATAGAGGAGAGGAGTAGGGTATTTATAAGAATTAAAGTTAAAATAGTGTTATAATGTATATAATTTTGATTGTGGTACTTTGCTTCCTAGGGCTATAATTTGTTTGTTCATAGGAAAATTGTTCCAATATGAGAGTCCATATGAGAGATAAATTTAAATAAACTGAGATTTCCATTTATTTCAAATTATCTCTGTGCTCCATGGTACAAATGGTCCGATGTTAAATGTTGCGTTGGTTTTCTAGTAAAAATGGCTGATAATGTAATAACTATATATCTTAAAACAATAAATTTTATGTAAATTTGCCTTTTAAATATAACTACAATACCTATCTGTCTAAATAAACTACTATTTTATACACTCGGAAGGGTGATACAATTGATCATTGGTATTACTTGACGGTTTAAATTTTTCAATTCTTTTTCGGAGAGTCAGTGAAATTATTGATTACTAGATGTTCACCCCGGTTTCACGTGGTACATATAGCCTATGTCACTCAGTGTAATTGCAGCTTTCTAATGGTAAAAGAATGTTTGAAATCGGACCAGCCGTTCACATGTGATGTTGTGTCCAAGGGAAATAGGGATTCATTATCACTACGTATTTTGAATACTACGTCCCTTTGTATGCTTAAATCTTTAAAACTACGCAACGGATTTTGATGGGTTTTTTTTTAATAGATAGAGATATTCTAGAGTTATTCAAGAGGAAGGTTTACATGTATAATAACATATTAACATAATACTCTGAATCAACGCGTGCGAAGCCGCGGGCAAAAGCTAGTTATATACCTAGTCTTGCCATAAATATTGTAATAAAGAAAAAAGAAAATTGTTAACTGCAAATAACATTTAT
>NC_052104.1:8214977-8262889 GCF_012273895.1 Zerene cesonia | reverse complement strand
CAGATTCGAAATTCAAATGTAATATTTTTTTATAATTAAGTGTAACAGTATTTATGGCCAGACTAAGTATATAGTTAATATAATATTAATTTGTATTGTAATTTCGCAGTGGTAGTGGCTTCATCCTCTGGTTGCCCTACATCATGAACAATTTGTTCTCCATGCTGGAGACGGGCGGAGGCGCTGGTATGAATCTGTGCACCGTCATCAGATATTCCACGGAGAGCATGACTGTTGCTGGAAATTCAACCGTAAGTCGATCTCAATAAGAACTTAAATTGTATTCTATGTATCGCGTATTATTTGACGAACTTCATGTCTGCTACAATAAAGTTGTCCAATCAAAAAAAAATTAACAAAAAATCAAAATTATCTGTGTTTTGCTTTATTCAGACAATATAACTAACAGAAGTTATTCTTTTGAATTACATCTATTTAATTAAGATTAATTAAGATATAAAAAAAATCTATATTTTTTTCTACCAACTTTTTATATAGATTAACTATATTTTTATATTTGGAATATTCAAATAAAGAATTTATTTATTCTCGTTTATTATTCATAATTCTCAACTGAACCATAACATTAACAAATAAATTACAGGTTATACAAGAAGTATGCAACGACACCATACAACCAACGACACTTCTATCCGCGATGTCGTACGGAGCTCTTGCGAGCTCATCAAACCTGGTGCTCTCTTTAACCTGCGGGTCGAGGAAGCGGCTGGCCATGATCGGAATAGTTCTGCTCTCTGGAATATCAGCTGTTCTGTTGAACTTGGTGTCCAGCCCGATCGCTGGTGGCGTGTTCTTCTTTCTGTTTCTCCTTTGCGCATTGTCTATGGGCATTCTTAGCGTGTACTTTGTGGAGCTGTATCCTACGTCTTTAAGGTCAGTTGGTCATTGGACATGTACGCAAATATAGATGTATGAAGAGGAAGAATTTGTATTTTTGTTTGTTTATTTGTAATGGATAAACTCAACAACTACTGGACCGGTTTTAATAATTCTGTCACCATTAGAAAGCTGCAACTTCGCTGAGTGACATACGCTATATATGTACCACGGGCGAAGCCGGGGCGAACTACTAGTTTTTGATATTGCAATTTTCACTTGTACTATTCTAATTGTAGATAAACTGAGGCTTTCGCTTTAACATGTTATTTTCTCTTTTTCTTTGCTTGTGTTTCAAGTGTTATATCTTAAAAAAAACGCTCGACATAGCTCTAGCTATTTAATAATAATAATTGTTATCACCACATTAAAAAATTAATGAAGTAATTAAAAATTCGCATACTTTGTCCTTCTTATACCGTTTTGTCACAGATTTTAAAAGTATATATGATGTTATTAAATAAAGATTCAATTAAATAATATACTCAAATACTCATATAACTTTTCAGGGGGATGGCGTCATGCCTCTCCGTGATGCTGGGAAGATCGAGCGCCTTCTTTGGCGTGAACGCTATTGGATACCTCATCTCAGCAAATTGTGAAGCAACATTCTACGGGTGGTCGGCTCTGTTATTGAGTAAGTATATTTTAGTATTTTCCTGTGTTTGATTTTACGCGAGTATTAATTTTATTTCAGTTAGAAATTAAAGATTTTTTAGGAGACTCTAGTCTCCTAGTGACCACGCTCGCTGTAAAGTGTTCGAAACGTCTGGTTAAATAATATAATGAGTAAATCGCGTTAAAAAAATCTTTAATTTCTAAATATAAGTACATTTTCAGCAATTTCTTTAAAAAAATTTTGATTCGAATATCTTTTATTATATTTACTTCTCGTCATTTTGTTTCAGGTGCTATTGTTGTATCGTGGTTCTTGCCCAGTGACAAGAAATGAATCCTTAAAATAAGCAAAGTCCAATTATTTAGGCTGGTCCGTTGAATTTTCGATGTGACTAAAAAGGTTTTACAGGTGGCCTTTAAAAATTCGTATTTAAGAATCATTTGGTTTCTCTCATTTTTCCATAAATCTAATTATTTAAGTATCTATAAAATGTATAGTCTGTATAAATGAAAAGGAAATGTCAAATTATGTTATTGAAACAAACCGTTGTATTGTAAACTTTGTACGCCTGATTTTTTAATTGTCATTTACTTAGATCATCGTACAGCTTTCATTTAGAATGATGAAAGTGCTATAAAACGTGCGGGTTATTATTTTCTCGCTACATCTGGACGATACTCGAAAACTTGATGTAGAAACGAGTGTAGAAAACATAACAGCATCATCGAGACTCCAGACTTCTACCTCCAGCTTTCTATACTATCGAGATTTAATTCGGTTACGTGAAAACATAGTTAAAGGTAGGATTATCTGTTGCCATTTATACCTAACCACGTTGAAAAACAGTATATTAATCACATATTATTGACAGGTTCTTAAAAAAAGTGCCAACTATATAGCCAGTAACTATGGTGCCTTCATTAACAGATAAATTCCATAATTATTATGTGTCTAATAAGAGAGAGAGATAGAGATCTTTTAGCACTTCAGATCAATATAACACGACCTTTTCAAAATGTTTGACTCTCAATGGTTGGTGGTCATTACCACAAATTATAATTCGTTTGGCATTTACAATATGGACGTAAATAATGTACGTTTTGTTTTGTTTATTAAGAATACTGTATAGTATGTCAATATAGCTTTTTGTATTCCTTCTGAATGTTAACTATAACTGTGCCAAATGTCAAATATATTTTCGTAGTGTTATCACCAATATGCATATAATAAGGGTTGAAATTTTCAATTCAATTCAATTCAATTTAATAATGTATGATATATGTATAATATATTTGTATGTATTGTTATTAATTATTAGATTAAGAGTTAAGTTTCGTATTAAGATTTGTACCTGAAATTAAAAAGCTTGAAGATGAAAATTGTATTCAAGCAGACTGGTAGGCTATACACAAATAAAGATTTTATAATATATCGTGTTTTTATGAATACCCAACATGCATTTCCTATCTTTATTTAATCTAATAGAAAAACAAAAGACAAAATATTTAAACAATATGCACTCATTTTCTCGCTCGTTTATGAATTTAGAACCAGAAAATGTTTAAATCAATTGATGTTTTTTTTACAATATCTCTTCATATAAAGTCTAGTTATGGGTGATTTTATGTTTTAGTGTCATACTTACAAAACTCTGAGCGTATGTGCACATAGCCAGAACGTATGAACCTATATCTCTTATTATTCTGTGTCTTTATGCACGCTGATACCTTCGCGTTATTCAACAACGCTTTGAGGTTTATACGTTTCAGCTGTCATCAACGTTTAAAAAGACTCTAAAACTAGCCTAAGTGTTCTTTATAATAATATATTATAATAGTTTAAAAAAACTAAAAAACACGCTTTTATCATATTTTGCAAATTGAAAAATGGAATAATTTTATCAAATTAGTGTATTGTCATCGGTCCTCAATAAATCTACAAAGTTTGAACGAAATCTGGCCGTTTAAAGTGGGTCAAAATCGCGCCCAAAGAAGTCGGTTACAAACAAACATACAGGTGAAGCTAATAAAAAGCGTGTAAAAAGTTTAAAAAGCAAAGACATTGCATAAGGCATAGAAAGACAATGTGCATGGTGCTAGATAAAAGATAACCTATAACCGTTTTACGTTTTATGATTATATTATATCCGTGTGAACATTTGTGATTTTTCTATTTATGGCTATTTTCAGTCAACGTCTTGTAATTTAATGTCTTACAAAAATCATCACTTTAAAGATTGGCATTATTATTATCGGGAACTTGGGAACGTTCAAATTAAGTCGCAGACATAAAAAAATTATAACTAACATGCATGTAGCAGGCAAAGAAAGTGGAATTTTAGGAAAAGAACGCCATGCTTTTGATTTTCTTATTATGATTCATAGACACAGAAGTCATAGACAGTCCCACTGCTGGGACACAGGCTCCTGTGAGGGTTTTATTATTAGGATTATATAGCGGAAATTTTCTTTGTTAAAAGCCGTAACAAAGTATAGTAAGAAGCTGAAAAAAACACAAAAAACTAGAACAGCACTGAAGTCAAATCCTTCAATGAACAAAACATCGAATTTGTATGACCTCCAACGATAAAAAGTTGGATAATATATGAGTAATATCTTATCAACATAATCTTGCGAATACGCTTACTGGCATAATTTAATAACATAATATGTGTGTCACAGTTGATTTATATATTTCAGGAATTTTATACAATACCTAGTTAAGTTCTTACGATTCGACCAACCACAGATCCTCGCCAGAGAAAATAAATTTTTTCCAAGACTTGTACGTGAGGCTATTGAAATTAAAATCATCCAAATTTCAATAGAGAAGATGGTTTGCAGCTTTCCAACACCTAGTATCCTGTAAAAATTAAAAACCCCATCTCAGACATACCAAAAGACCAGAAGACACTATCAGCCAATACTGCCAATATCCGGAAAAATACTCCACATACCAACTGCGGAGAAATAGGTGGAGGTAGTTCACAAATAACAATTTTTGTATGACCTTCAAGACATGTAACATCTCAGTCTCCCCGTGACCACGCTCGCTGTAAAGTGTTCTAAACGTCGAATCGTCGTCGAATAAATCGCGTTTAAAATCCGTTAAAAGTTTTTAATATCTAAAAGAATCATTTAGTGAAGCTTATATTAAAGTTGAAAAAAGAAACGATGAAATTTTAATAAAAGCTAAACCGCCTCGAAATTGTCAAAAGCAGACCAATTTTAAATAGAACTACATAGAAGACACCAAATTTCAAATAAAAAAAGATTCATAAAAATCGGTTCAACCAGTATGTATTTATCACGTAACTAACACAAAACAAATAAAAAATCCAGTTGAATTGAGAACCTCTCTTGAATAATCTTTTTTGAAGTCGGTCTATAAATATGAGTCACATTTGAAACTATTCATAGTTACAAATAAAATAATTACTTTATATTTTAACATAATTATTGTATTATTTTGTTATTTTTTATCATTTATTTAAATACAAATAAATATTTCATTTTATCTTGAAATAAGGTAATGTTCTGAAGATTATTCTAGTACTGCTCTATAATCTTTGTTCACATACGATAAGATGTTAACAGTTTCGTAGATTATATCTGCCGTAAATTAATAAGCATATACATAGGCGAAAATTTTATTTAGATCTATATAAATATACTAGCTGCGCCCCGCGGTTTCACCCGCGTAAGTCCGTCTCCCGTAAGAATAACAGTATAAAAAGTTGCCTGTATGTTATTACAGTTTTTCAGCTGTCTACGTACCAAATTTCATTGCAATCGGTTAAGTAGTTTTTGCGTGAAAGAGCAACAAACACACACACATCCTTACAAACTTTCGCATTCATAATATTAGTAGGATTAGTAGGATTCAACACTTAGACACACATAAACTTCATTAATTTGTACTTGTTTGCATTCGACGAATTAATCAAATGTAGGTACTAATATTATGGTAACCTGGCCCATGGGGTTTCAAAATGAACGTGTTGTTATATGTATATAAGAATCATAGACCCGGGGGTTTTCTCACATGTTCCTGTTCCCATGGTATTTCCGGGATAAAAACTATCCTATGTCCGTCTAAGTTCTAAGCTACCTCTGCACAAATTTTCAAACAAATCGTTTATTCCGTTCTTGAGTTATAAATAGTGTAACTAACACCACTTTCCTTTATATATATAGATTTGTTTACTCTCAAGATTTATTAAACAATTTGCGTTATATTTGTATGACTTTTTCATTCTGCTATTTTTTAAAACTGATCAGTCATGCTTATCGTTAGGGGCTGCGCACTACGCAAAACTATGAGATTTTTACGAAAAATTTAATAATTACAAAATTTGCACGAGTCAGCTGACACTCTTATAATTTATCATGGTGAAATAATGATTCGTTTTATAATAAAGCGCAAACAAATGTTATAACTACATTTTGAATGGAAGATATGAAAAAATCTAAATTCTTAAATAAATAATATGCTAGCATTAAAAGAAAATTTTTTAAGTCTTTTTGTTAGATATTTCAAGGGACCATGTTTCGATAGTAAAAGCGCTATAATATAAACTTTGAAATTTGGTCGTGTAGTTTACAGAAATTTTGGTGCCCCTCAAAATTTGCCGCCCTAGGCCCGGGCCTCACATGCCTAAACCTAAATTCGCTACTGGTTATTAGGAAAAACAGGACCCTATTTCCGTCGGTCTGTCTATCGTCTGTCTGTCTCCAGGCAGTATCTTATGAACCGTGAGTTCAAGAGTGGAAACTGTTGCCGCTATAACCACAAACAATAAAAAATGAGGTTAAGCAATTATCGACACGGTCATAAATTGGATGGGTGACAAATTTTTACGGTTAACATATTTGTACGTTGTATCATGCGTGTCGCAAATCCGACTCGCACTTGACCGAATTGTATAAACATAAATCTTTGATTAGATTAGTAGGACTTAGGTAGAGACTAGGTACAATTAGGTAATACCTAGATATTGAATTACTGCAAGTCACAGATCTGAATACGATTAAAAAAAACATTGTTTTAAAGCAGTGTGCGGATGTTTGTAACGAAATATATTCGGAACATAAATGATTATTGTAAAAGAGATATCGATAATTACGCCTTATCCGTTCAGCGAATTTATTAACGTTAGATAATATTTACCTTTATAGGCAGCAAGTAGCATGCGTGGCTATTCGTGAAGATATTAAAATGGGTGAAAAAAATGTGGTTACATTTGAGGAAGCATTGGACAGAACTGGTATGTGTCTTTCTTTTTAATTGTTTGGCAAAGGACTCCGCGATGGTAAGCTACCACCGCTCATGAACATATGCAGAAGTGGTAGGTCATTTGAAGATCTTATGCCTCTATAAATTTATTACCGAGTTTAAATGAAAAGAGATAAAAGGATTGACGAGAGGAATAAATAAATGAACTGGGAAAGGTAAGGAAAAGGACACGGGTCTCCGGCTCCCCGAACGTCTATTTTAGCGCTTATTTTTAGCGGTTACTTATAGACAACTGAGGCCTATGTCACTCTCTACTAAGGAACCTCTAGTCTCCTAACTATATACAAATATCCTACTAATATTAAATGCGAAAGTTTATAAGGATGTGTGTGTGTGTGTGTTTGTTGCTCTTTCACGCAAAGACTACGGAACCGATTGCAATGAAATTTGGTACGTAGACAGCTGGACAACTGGAATAACATATAGGCAACTTTTTATCCCCATATTCCTACGGGATACGGTCTTACGCGGGTGAAACCGCGCTACCGGGGCGTAGCTAGTCATATCATAAAATCGCTTAGTTGCGAAGTGAGAGAAAGGATAACGAACAAACACACTTTAATATTTATGATATCAGTAATAATATTTTTCGAAAAAAAACCTTTTATTTATGCATAGGAAACACCTAAGAAACACGACACGTGTTTCTGAGAAATGTTTCCATCCATCCATCAAGCAACCATCCTTTTTTATATTTAATTTAGTCATTTGTAGGTATGAATACAATATCTGCTCTTTATATTATTATACACCTTAATGCCAGTCGAAGGTCATACAAATATAAATACTAATTGACACATTTACCCCATTTGGATTTAATCCTATAAAACAATCAATATCAATCTGTTTAATAAATAAAAGAAAAACTGAAAATATGGTATAAATTGATACTGAAGCTAAACATATATGTTTTACCTGTAACCTAAATTTTAATCGATAACAATCAATCAATCAATTGAATTTATTGATAATTAATTATTTTAAATTCCTGCGTTTCATTCTAAAGTAAATGGCCATCAAATTGTCAGAACTAGCTCAATTTTAAATTGGACCACACGGGAGGCACTCGCTTTCAATTAAAAAAGAATCATCAAAATCGGTTCAACCAGTAACAAGCTATGAGATAACAAACACAAAAAATGAAGTCGAAATGAGGAACTCTTAATTTTTTGACGTCGGTTTAAAAAAGTTTTTATAGAAAAACTTACTGCGCCCCGCGGTTCCACACACGTAAGTCCGTATCCCGTAGGAATATCGGAATAAAAAGTTGTCTAATTGTTATTCCAATTGTCCAACTATCTACGTACCAAATTTCATTGCAATCGGTTCAATAGTTTTTGCGTGAAAAATGACATACACATCCTTACAGACTTTCGCATTTACAATATTTTCGTAGGATTAGTAGGATTAAAATTAATTAAGATTAAAAAATCGGCAGTTTTTAACTTCTCCTGTCTTGGGTTCATTTCCAGTCAGGAACACCAAAAATATATCTGAAAAAAAAAAAATAGAATGCCGTTCTCCTACTTGTCCGTAAAGAAAACTATGATGTCAAAATGTCAGAAACGCCTCCGTACTCCACAACTAGCTCATTTAATTAAAGGGAAACCTAAATTTTTGTGTCTACACAAACGAATAAACCTTAAGATATAGGACGCAATTAGCTAAAAAGGTCTTGCCCATTTGATCAATCTACTAAATAAGGACTCTTAATAACATTAGTTCTAATATTCGATTCCAGGCTTCGGTCTATATAACTATGTGCTCGTCGGTGCGATCGGTCTGATCACCATCGCGTTTGTGACGGTATCGTATTCCACCACCATCATCGTACCAGCCAGTGCCTGTGAGCTGGAGACCACCGTCACACAGAGGGGGCTACTGGCTGCAGGACCGATCGTTGGTAATTCATCTTCTAGCTATATATAAGGAGTTTGAGTTGACTTGGTCCAGTTTCAAAAGATAACCCAGGCAAAGAAATAGCGTATAATAGATACTTACAAATAATATCCATTGGTTGAAGAATTTACCACATAAGTTCATTAGATCCAGACATTACATATCCGTATCATATGGTTACCGGTCTATAGCAACCGGGCAGTCGTCCGATTGAAGATGGAATGTTTAAGTATGAATGAACATATTTGAGGCGCGGTGTCGGCGATCCGTGCATTTTTTACTTGTGTTTAATTAATATCGTTATAACTCCTGAAATAAATTACCAATTGCATCTGTAGCTACTAAAGCAGCCTTGGATATAAACTAATATATTTATTATTTTTTGTGCTTGATTTTACGCGAATATTACATTTAGAAATTTAAAACTCTTTAACAGTCATCTCAGTCTCCCCGTGACCACGCTCGCTGTAAAGTGTTCGAAACGTCGGGTTAGTGATATAATGAATAAATCGCGTTTAAAATCCGTTAAAAAGTTTTTAATTTCTAATTTATTTGGATTTATACTAAGATAAAAATAATGGGTTTTAACTTCGATCGACTTACCATCGAGAACCCATAAAACCAAAAAACCTTATTATTAAAATAATAGTTACTTTTTTTCAAAACTACACAGAAATAGCCGGTTCCGGCGACTCGCTAGTTGATTCTGACGAATATCTGGAAAGTGTAAATTCATGGCATAATACAAAACATTTAGCGTAGACGGAGCGAAATCATTCAATTTACCTGCAACATCATATCATAGTGCGAATTCATGATTGAGATAGTAATATTATAAACATTGATATACTATATCATATAGTATGATCGATTATAGGTTTTATTAATTGAAATATGTTATCGATAGAAATCCAATCGAATTATGACAATCATTATAACAATAATACAAGGAAAAAAAAAGAAAAAGAGTAGTTAATGGTTTCCAAAACATAAAACTAAAATTATCAACTATATGTATTTTTTTTTCAGGTTTAATAATCGGTGGGTCGCTATGGGGAGTATTATCAGATCTTTACGGGCGGCGACTCATGATGTTTATATCTCTGCTAGCTGCAGCGGCGGTCAACGCTTTATGCAGTATTTCTGTTCATTGGGGCATGCTGCTGGGCCTTCAGTTTATTACCGCTTTAATGTAAGCATACATAGTGATTCTAATTCAATTTTATTTTTATTTTATGAATGGCAGTGCTGCGTTGCCGCAATTTTGCCAATATCACGTTGTGGATAGTTTTACATCTCAGAGATTTATAAGAAGCTCAAATTGTATCCGTCAACACACAATATATAGAAATTACTAACACCAAGTTTATTTGATTGTTATAAAGGACGAACAGCTAATTATTCTAATTAGCCTAAAAATATTAAAATTATTGCATTTTCCACAGAGCGTCAGGCCAATATTCACAAGGGATGACAATGCTGAGCGAGAGTGTGCCTCTGGCGAAACGGAACATCGTCGTACTTATTGTTTCAAGCTTCTCCCTTTTGTCACAGGGGCTGATGACGGGTAATTAGTGAAATGATACTTATTATTAACCAGTTGTTACCCGCGGCGTCACTAACGTGCTACTCGGGTAATAAAGTAGTCTATGTGCTAATTTACACTGTAATCTGAGTACAAAATTTCATATGGACGATAATCTGTGCTCGCGTGAAAGAGTAACAAACATCCTTACATCCATCCATCCATACTCACAAACTTTTGCTTTTATAATAAAGTAAGATGGTAATTTAGCACACACACAGACACACACACATACATGCACATAATAATGCATACAGAGTTGTTTTTGGTTAAAGTCTGTAATTCTATTTTACATGTTGAGAAATAAAAGACTTAACATCTTGTTAGGTTCCAGTTAGGTTAGTTCTCAATTTTAATATAGTTAAAGTTATAACACTTAATAGTATTTAAATGTTTTCTATTGATCTTTAATTTTGGCACTTATATTTAGTTATTTTAAATACCATGTTATTGATGTATTTACTATGTTGAAAAAAGAGTTACTGAAAAATTTGCTGGTTTGTAAATAAAAAAGATATACTTATGTACGTACTTATTACAATATTATACAGTTTAATAATAAATAATTTTAAATAATCGTACCCGCAATAATAAGAATTAAAGCTGTAACAGGCTACAAGTTTTATTACGTGCCAATTTATATCTTTATTATTTTTGCACTGATAAAAATATATTGCATAATAAACACGTTTCTTCTCGCATTAAATTCAATAAAATGCGCTATAGACGGCCTACAGCATTGTGCTTCAGCGCTTATGAGTAATTCATTAAGTCTAATTTTTTGCTAATATGTACAACTTTTATTTTACACAACTTTTCGATCGGAGTGTCTCAGTCTATAGAACCTATAACCCGTGGCAAACATATCTCAAATACTAAACACTTATTTCTTTATTTATAAGACATCTACGTATATAGATACCTATTGATCTATATAGATCTACAATTTATAAATATATATACTATACTATACTATTTATAAATTTCTTGAGCAAAAAATTTATTCTAAAAATAGCCCTTCCATTTATGCATAGCTCTCGCGATACCAATAATACCCCTAAAATTCTCGTACTATCTTCCGAGCCTTAATATTTACTGGAACTCCTGGAGGACTCTCATGGTTGTATACTCTATACCAAGCCTTATTTCTGCCGCCTGGATTTACGCAATGGAGGAAAGTCCCAAGTTTGCATATGCAAGAGGAAACGAAGCGGAATCATTGAGGATCTTAAGGAAAATCCATAGAATAAATAATAGAGGAACCAATATGGAATTTGAGGTATTTTCAAGATTTCATGTATATCTTTAAATGTTTTAAGTTAAAACTAAATCAGTTAAGTAGAGTTTAGAATGACTGACATTTTATTTTTATAAATATTTATGTTAATAGATCTGCCCAAAGCTTACTTGTTTGTTACCTGGATAAATCCTGTGATCTTATCTAGACTAAAATCTATAATTTTACCCAATCAGCCGCGTCTTCATAAAAGATCATTCTCACAAACTTGCCCGCTAGTGGCTAGTAACAAACGTTTGCGTTTTGTAAAAAAAGAACGGAGCATACTTTTAACAACGACTTAAATTCTTCAGGTCGAAGGAATCTTGAAAGAAAACGTGGAAAAGCAAGCCACCAATATCAAGGAGCAGATATTACCGCTGTTCAAAACACCTCTTCTAAAGAACACCGTGATAATGACACTGCTTTTCTTATTTCAACAGTTGAGGATTCTTTTATTTATTATTAGTTTATTTATAGAAGACTTTAAAGGTTTTTTCTTTATCTAGCTAAATTGCAGTTTCACATATAAACGAATCTAATCTAATAATATACTGTAAAATGGACATTATTTTTCAGAGTAGGGTCATTTTTGATATGGCTGCCGACAATCGCCAATCAATTTGTTCAAATTGTACAGACAGGAGAAGGAACCAACCAAACATTATGTGGTGTGCTCAATAAGAGTCTCAATGAGGAACCCGACGTGAGTTATCTATTTTTTATGCCAATTACTTTGATTGAATTAGGCCAACATTTATTTATATCAGCATCATCATCAGCCCAAAAGCTGGTCCTTCCAATTTATTTAGGTACTTGGTTAGTTCTGACAATTTGGAGGTTCGGACTCTTTGAATGAGGGTGGCAGGAGATTTGACAGGAGAGAAAATCTTTTGCTAACCACTTAGGGTTATTGTTTACTTAAAGGCTGTGAATTTATACCTCTATTTTAAGTTTAATACGTATTGTCGCAACTCCATATAACATTTTTTTAATCAAACTCCTTATTTTTTACCTTTTAAAATTTCCCTGGTCAGCATTTGCCCGCGGCTTCGAACGCGTTATAGTCGAAGTAGTTTAATGGATGTTACTATACAAACGTTCCTCTTGAATCAGTCTGTCTGAAAAAAAAACCCCATCAAAATCTGTTGCTTAATTTTAAAGATCTACACATAAAGACGCAGTGACTGCGGAATGCGACTTTGTTTATACTATGTAATGATATAATTCATTCACATTTTCAGCCAGACGTGGACCCCTGCTCTCTTAACGTCACAGCAATGGTTATAGTATTAGCTATGGGAGCATTGCATTCGATATTCAATCTTCTGATCAGTGTTGTAAGTTGCATATTTAATTTAGTTATGTAATCGTTACAAAGAAAATACTAAAGGGGTTTAAAAAGTGTTTGAATATCCTATTTAAACTTGTTCAACAAAAAATCTTGCTACCTAATTTTTGAAAGGTTATTTTGCAAACAGATTATGATGGCTCCTAGCTAAGTTTTGAAAAATTTTGTAAGACAAGTTTAGGGAACAATGATAATATTTAAAATTCACCTAGCTTCAACAATGGCGTTGTATTCAGGGAACGCAAATGTCACTGTCATTTAAAAAATTTTAATCTGTATTTTTCTGCCCACAGGTAATTAATCGCGTTGGCCGCCGCAATATGGTCATTATCGTTTCTTCTGTATGTGGAATTTGCGGGATTCTAGTAAATGTGGTTCCAAACGTGATAGGAAGCGGGATACTGTTTCTGATATATCTCATTGGAATCGTAGTTACTGGACTGTACGCAGCTATGGGGGTTGCATTGTTTCCTACATATTTGAGGTAAAGAGCTATTTAATAAAAAGAGACATTTTAAATACTAATATTCACCCGCGACTTGACACGCGTAGTCAAAAGAAATTCCAATGGGAAATGAGTATTTACCACGGTAAATAACTTATAAAACCTCTCCGATGCAGCGCGAAAGACAGACAAACCAATAAGTACTATATCTTTCCGCCCGCGGCTTTGCACGCGTTATCAAATGAAATAAACAGTCTCGGGGATTTCTGCGCATGATTCCCATTCGCATGGGATTTCCTGTATAAATGGTATAGCTCCAGCTAGCTCCAGCTTTTGGATACAACGCGTAGCTTAGTTAAGTCTTAGTACGTAGGTAAAACTATTATATTATCATCTATCATTCATCATTATCATCTACTATATTATGCTCGCTCCGCCCGGTTATCAAGATACCTGTTTTTATCCAAAGGGAGCATTTAATCGTGATTTAAAGTATCCTATCAATCAAGTCAGCTCATACCCTGTCTCTATACCAAATTTCATCGAAATCCGTCCAGTAGTTTCTATAGCGATGATTGACGATAAACATCCAAACAAACAAACTTTCACATTAATACTATGAGTGCGATTAGAAAACTATTTATTTAACCAACTTTCGACTGGGTAAACTGATATTGATAACTTAACTTAAATTTTTAAAGCAATTTTCAAGTGTAAATTGATATTTTATAGGATTTTTTTTAATGGATCGTGGATGTTTATAGGGTATTCGCAGTAGCTCTCACAATGACAGGCGGTCGGATTGGAACATTCGCTTCGGTGCAGATCCTAAACTTTTTACTCGTTAACAACTGCGAAGTCGGATTTTACACATTTACAACAATATTTACGTGTAAGTAAAATTACAATATACGGTTAGTATTTAACGATAGTTACTGGCTATTTTAATATTGTCTTTGATTTAAAGGAGTCGTCGTATATCGTATCTTATACTTTTAGAGTTGTATATACACACCATGTACATATATTTAGCACCCTGTATAATATGTACGATCTAACTTCTTGATTAATACTCTCATGAAAGAAGAATTTCTTCATAATCGATCCAAGTTTTCATTTCTATTGAATTTATTTTGGTTCTCTGTATCAATAATTATAATTTTTAATTTTTCAGCGTCAGCGATACTCGCCGCTTTTCTGGTCGATGATCGTCGTCTCGTCAAAAACCTTGAAAAGGCATCAAAAGAAACTAATGATCTCTAATAACATTTTATTATTAATCAAAGCACTCTATTTTGTCATAGTATCTTAATTAAATTGTGCCAATAAATAGCTTGTATTTTTTTAAATTAATATTTGTATTATTTGCTTGATATAATAAAAAGTTTAACTCTATTCTTTAAACTTAGTACATTAGACAGTACATTATGGCTTTAAAATACCTATGTTTGACGAAGAAGAATAATAAGAAACACTCAATATAATATTTTTTAAAGAACCACACCAAAAGACACTGGCAAATAGTTTAGTCTTTATACCATAACAGATAAAAAAAATGCCCTTAAGTGACAGCTGACTTTGAGTTTGACAACTGGCATTGACGTATGAAATTGAATAAACTTCATCAAAACTCAAATCACAAATCGACCTCTAACAACAGTCTCGTTGCTGTAATATTGCTTTAGCATTGGTCTTCATTATTATTTATTATAAATCGTGAAATATTACGTGTGATCAGGGAAGCCACAAGAGTGCTAAATAAGACGTTTTCGTAGGTACGACATCTTATTCTTAGGTTAGCAGTGAAGTGACAATGCAGGCAATCCATTGATTTTTACTTTAAACTAGTGATATTTGCACCGGTTCATAGGTCGTATTTCTATTCTTATCAAGGTATTTCGAAATACTTGTGTAACTTTCTATTAAATAATTATCGTGTAAGTAAATATCTCACGTTTAACCCGATGATCTCAGAGTCCTTAAGATAAGATCTAACTGTAATTGAATTATTTTTAGACAAATCCAGTTACATAAAAATCATGAACGTAAACTGCAAATTTTTTTGTTGTGGTATACTGTGTTTTTCCTTTATAATACATTTTTTTTATCCTTGTAAGTATATTCATTTTCATAACAGTGGTAAATGTTTAATGTCGTTGTATACAGCGGAAACCCAGTAAGTATACATCTAACTTTATTTTTCATGTATATTACATCTAAGTACTTCTGTCATTGTAGTGCAAATTTATTCTAGATCCGGTAGTTCAATAAACACACATTTATGATTATTTACAGGCTATGTTGTAACTGAATCTATGTAAACATAACATGATATTTTTTATTATTTTATTACTGCAATAGTTTCTACCTTCCTTATAACTTGTAATTCTTGTTAAATACAACAATATTAGCTTTTCACCTGTACAATAACAAGAAATTCCCATGGAAATGAGATATTTCACCACAGTAAAATATCTAGGTTCAAGCCCATATTGTCTTAAGACTATGCCATTCTCTAGTACAATAAATAAACACACTTTGGCATTAATAATTTTTGTAAGCATGCACATCACACCTTATCTACCTTTACTGTGAGCACACTGCTTCTTGCCATATATTTTTGTATACTCCATTGTGAAGTCATAAATATGTAAACTTCATACAATAAATCTGCAATGTCTTTGTAAGAAATTTTGAAAGAATAGAAAAAATTTGATCACGAGGCAGGATCAAAAAATTTTTTCTATTCTTTCAAAATTTCTAATTTATAAAGCATTTCAATGCTATAAAACTAAAAATTAAATGTCTTTGTAAGTAAATATGTAAATAATGATTAAAAAACATAACACTTTGAAGATTAGTATAATCAAATTAACTCTTCAGGTTAATGTTATCAATTAAAACATGAAAATAGTATTTAAAATTGCTTATCAACTTACCAGCTCTTACTGTATTTATTTTATACTAGCTGCGACGCGTGAGTTGATCCATAGACAAACTCACGGGCAATAGAAATAGTATTTATATAGCTCAAGTCTTATCCTGATGTATAATCTGTATTAATGTAAAGTTTCATTTAAATCCATTCAGTTGTTTATACATGAAAGAGTAAAAGGATCCATCCATACTTATGAACTTCAGCATTTACAATAAGAGTATACTCATCAAAAATATGTATATAAATAGGGTAAATCTAAGAACATAAATTGTGTCTTAGTACTGACAGGCTTATCAGTTTACAGAAATTTCTTCCAGGAAATCATATCATTCAACCAAAAAAACCAAAAACATTGATTTATATCATCTATCATGTAATTTTTCTTGGAAGATTCTCTTGTGACATCTATACACATGTCAATATACATCAATCTTATCTTATTTGACATAGCTTATGACTGCATAACGTATAATAGATTCTAACCCAAAATATTACGTAACTGACCTATGCAAATTCAATTAACTTTTCCCACCATTTTACGTAAGTACTAATTTTAATTTAATTTAATAAACATTTTTAATTTATGTGGACCATCATTTGTGGACTACACCGTCGGTAAATTTCCTCGTGAAAAACACACACAAAAATATAACTATTGGTGAGACACCAAGTGTTTTTTTTTTCAGATAACTATCTATACAGATAAGAAAGAGTTCAAATAACTAAATTTCTTACATTATAATATGATGCAAGAATTTTTACCAAAACTCACTCAGTTTGATTTAATTCACTCCAATAATCAAATTAAGGCACTTGTAAATTATAAAAATAATGTCTTTTGCCCGCGGTTTCGCACACGTTAAATCGGGAGTAGGTTAATAGATGTTATTATACATATAGCCCCTCATCTTGAATCACTCTATCAATTAAATAAAACCCCATTAAATCCGTTGGATAGTTTAAAAGATATAAGCGTACATACAATATATATACAGACGCGGGAAGCGACTGCTTTATACTATGTAGTGAAGTAAAACCTTAGTTCTTCTTGAAAAACACAATACTATGTTACATTGAACTCAATTTGTATTTGAATGTATGGAACCTAGATTAAAGGCAGCAACATATAAGTACAAAAATTTAATTCTTTTTAGAGGTATCATTTGAAAAATCGAACTACCGTCATCATTGATAATATCGCATAAAAATTACAATGATTGTTGCCCTGTTAAAGGATGAAAAACTGTCGCATTTAAATTATGAATCAAAATTTATTAAAAGACAGGTCTATCGTGTTGCGTTATTATCAACTAGCTTTCCGCCCAAGGGTTCCCTCGCGTGCACGTCAATTTATCGCATGTCAGTCGCACTTAATTATCCTATTCACAAGCATCAAGTTACAGATTACAGATAGAGTTTCATACTGACGCATTTATAATTAATAATACTAATTGTTAAAAAGGATATCCTTTCGTTTCATTGCCGCAAAATGCGGTAACTTACATTCACAATCGGCGAGATTTTTCTATAGTGTTTCTTTCACTAACTCGCTGATTGCCTAACGATAAACCCGAAGGTTTTATAAGCTCTTTGACACAGAGCCAAAACATATGCACTTAATATTAGAGCCTTGCAAAAATGTATTCCTAAATCGCGTATTTGGTCGACTCTGGACAGGATATATATAATAAGCAAACGCGACTGAGTATAATATAATTTCATAATTTTAACTGAAACTCGTTCTTTCGTTCGTTTATTGTTGGAGGGTGAGTAGAAGTAGCTATGGCTATATAGCAGAGGTGAAATAATGGCATGATAATGCTACGGTGTTTTGTACGATCGGGGAGGTGCCTAAGGCCCATATGTTTTACCTTAACCTTGCGCTTTGGCCTTCCTTTCCTTTCTTCCTTAGGGATTGATGAGATTTAATCTCTTTCTCTTTCTTTATCCATTGTCTTTCAAAGTCGGCAATACAGCCAAATGTTAGTAGGCGATGATAACGCTTATCATCAGGCGACCTACTAGTTGCCGACTAGGACACAAAAATTATGTATGTTACCTACTTTAATATAATTTGATCAGCATTTAGCGTCTGCGTGTTGAGTTTACATCATTATGTATTTATCAGGATTTTTGTCTTATTGTATCATCACGTTTTTATGCTTAGGGGCACACGGCATAAGAAAATATTACCTATCCTTATTAATCGTAAAACTTCCATGAAACCCAACCATAACGTACTATTTAGGCCAAGACGTAAAATATACTTGTTAACCCAATAATATATAGGCTATAGCTACAGGTATCTCGTAAAAAGTTCCTTTTAATATCCCGAATTGCGTCTCAGCTTAATTAAGTAGAAGCCTCACATAATTAGGGCAGCTATTAACGCGTGGCCAGTGAAATGCTATCAAATTACGATATGACCTCAATCCTATTAGCTGAATACTCACAAACTCGTTAAGTTTCGCTATCAATGCGGAAATATAAGCAGATCTTTAAATATTACTGACTCGTAATTAGTAAGAAACGATTCTACAGATATCATATACAAGATGGAATTTTGTTATACCTCCTCAAAAAGCTCTTTATAGTGAGTTAGATTAGAAAATTTTACTCAAAGGAAATATTCCATTATTTAAAAAAGAAAGAAAACTGTGTTCAAAGACGTCTGAAAATTGGCTTACTACCCTTGGAAATTGAACCATCATTTTAGTCGGTTCGATTCCCGGGCAGGGCAAAAACTTTCTGAAATCTATGAATGTTTTTTTTTCTTTCTATTCAAGAATAGTGGAATGTTTTCTTTGAGGACGAACGAAACAAAAGAACAATATACGCCTTTCAGTTTGTGGGTTGTCTTCGTTTGCTTCGTAATCGGATAATCTTTATGCTATTCTACGTGATAATCTGCTAAAGTTAAGTTGAATCCTCTCAATGTTTGTATTAAAGAATAGTAAATATCTACATATCACTCTCTTAACGTCATTAACTAAATCAACCATTTAATTAAGGGCCTATCTTATTTATCGCGGCGCCGTTAAGCGGCCTGAATGATATCAAGCACTGCTATGATAGAGTAATCACATAAAAAATGCCAATATTCTTAAAATTCAAACTACCATAGTCAGTCACAGTTAGCCCAGCATCACATTTTTAACCCTCTTTTCTTGAACTAATTGGCCACAACATCAAAAACCTCGATAAACTTTCGGATTTACAAAATTGGCAGGATAGCATTAAATGTATTAGGTCAAGGCAGACCTCGCCCTGTTTACCATAGGCACGTAACAGACCTAATTCTAAGCTTCGAAGCCAACGCCCAAGTTTCTAAAAATACATATAACCTATGTATTTATACGATTACTACAGAATGGACAGTAACTTCATAAATTTTTTGCACGACTCTTTTTAAGTTCACATAAACAGGCTTTCGTTTCTACCAATATAATTGTATGTATTTAACAGTTTTAATAAAGACTTTATTATTAAAAAAAAAAACAATTTGTTATATTCACTGTGTATACCTTATACAAATTAAATGCATTCTTTTTCACGTTTTTTTATTTAATAACTAACGAAGGTTCTCAGTACATAGCATGGTTTTGGCGTTGTTATCAAAGGTTACGGCGCGATAACATACTGACATAAATTGTATATACATATTGATCCCAACAAATATAATACGATCAGAAAAATCTTAAGTCATACAAGAGTACAGGACCTTAACGCTATGCCGATTAATAAAGGTACATAAACAATGGCTACAGAGGCAACAACGTGGCAGTGTGTGCTCATTTATTATGTAGACTACACCTTGTTAAGCCATAAAAGCAGTGTCGGTTGAATAAAGCACAAAAGACTAAACGGTTAGATAAACGATGGAAATCGTGCTGACTTTATGTGGCATTGTTTTATCGTTTGTCTGGACTGATTTCGTTTTAGCTGGAGATCTTTGTTAGCTCTCAGCATGACATCATATTAAAAAAATACTATGGTTTTGTAGGAGGCCGGCAATGAATAAATCACATATTGCTGTTATATTATTAATTGTATGTGTAAAGTCTAAAATTTCTACAATTGTTTTTCACCACAACTTAAATAAAACAGCAAATGAAAAAGAATTAAAGGATTTATTCATAAGAAATCAGCAGTAATTATACTGCGATGACATTTTGATACTGCGAAACGAATGTAATAAGTTTCTTGAAACACATATTTCAATCCTGGATTGATATCAATTTGTCCACAGAATATTTGGAAAATAAGAAATCATTGAAAATGAGCGGATCTTGGGAGGAGTTTTTCGCGACGCATCTGCCGCCCACTGATTTTGAGGATAATCGTTCGCTTCTAAAAGAGTTTTGTGAGCGGCACGACAGACAGGGACACAAGATAGTACTTGTCACTGTGAGTATTTTGTTTTCACCTTTTTTTTTAATCATTCGACTTCTGTGATTTGTGGTGGTTGGACAAAAACTTTACACTCAAATTAATGTATTGAAGGCCCACCTAATGTTACTGGCTATGTATAGCTGAGATCACGTGTGACACAAGAATATAAACTAATTAACTTCAAGTACCTTAATGCGAATAATGATTAAAATAAGTGGACATTATTATCATACACATTTCTGCTACTCACGCCACACAAATTTTTCATATAAACGATCTCATATCTTGTGTGCAAACAAACTAAGCAGTTTTTTGGGTGACATAGGGTTGATTTTAACACATGCAATCCCAAAATCGATCTATTTCATCCACCATGATCGTTTATTTACCTGCCCCCAGTCCGGTGGTACCACAGTACCGCTAGAACACAACACCGTGAGATTCGTAGACAACTTCAGTGCCGGCAAACGTGGTGCAGCATCAGCGGAATATTTCCTGGAACAAGGTTACGCGGTGATCTTTATGCATCGACAGAAGTCTCTGGAACCTTTCACGAGGCACTTCAATGGGCCCAAGTTGCTCGATATGCTAGAGATTCAGGAACAGGCTAATAATACTACAATTAGAGGTGAGGATAGCTTATGATTCATGATAACAAAGTGTAGAAATGCCAAGGACCTTTACGGGCACGCTCGTGTTGTGATGGGATAAATAAACTTCAATATATGCTAAATAAAATTTGAATACTACACTCAGTTTTTTAGACTGAAGTAGCACTGTTACCTAGACTATAGAGGTTAGGTTATTTACTGATTTCATCGAATTGAATGTATACAACTCATAATAGTAATTACGCAGCCATTTTATATATTTCTTGTTTGGTGTTGTTACAAATATCGCTATCATAATGTTATATTATAATATAAGTGTATATTTAAAAAGTAAAAATTACAACTTTTAAAGACGATTTTGATCTGTTAGGTGGTGGTCGATCAATCAGAGGCAGGATTCACAACTTCTGGTTCTTTTTGTAAAATGACAAATAATGTACGAAACGTCACAAAGCACTATCAGCTACATTATTAGCGTACCATAATAACCATAATATAATCTCAAGACATATCCCAAATTTTCAGTAAAACAGGACAGTGTGTTCGCACTGGCGCCAGTACTGTCCCGTTACCAAGCTGCGCACGCGGCGGGCGCCATCTTGCACATAGCGTTCACAACCGTGTCCGAGTACTTTTGGCTGTTGCGCGCGGCTTGCGAAGTGCTCGCCAAGTCTGGGCCAAGGGCCTTGTTGTACTTGGCCGCGGCGGTTTCGGACTTCTATATACCGAAGGATAGTATTGTAAGTGTCATAAGGATTTCATCCCCATTCAGTTTTTACTATGACTATACTATTTGAGTTCTTAAGCTTATTGACTAGAAGAAGATGTGAAAAAAAAATACATTTTCTTGTTGAAAATTATCGATTAACTGTATTTATCTAATAATTTATTTAAGCTTGATTTTAAAAGATTTCCTTGAAATTTCAACGATATTAGGCATTTTGTACGCTCAAAAATTTGTTAAAGATTCTCTGTTATCTTTTAGTATGCCCTGAAACCATTAAATTATAATACATGTTCGCAGGATTTTAAAGCTTCTAAATAAAACTTAAACAGTACAATCGATCAATCTCATAGCTATAATTAATGAACAATACAAATTTTATTCAAATATTTTTTTTATATTCCAGCCCACCCATAAAATGCAATCGGAAAGCGGAGCCCCCGTGATTCACTTACACCTTGTGCCTAAAATGTTAGCTCCACTTGTTAACTTGTGGGTGCCCAACGCCTTCGTCATCTCATTTAAGCTAGAAACCGATGAAAACCTTCTTATACCTAAAGCAAGAGCTGCCTTGGAAAAGTATAAGCATAAAGTGAGTATTCTACACTTCTACCAAGAGTATTGTTGCTTCTCTGTAAGAAGATATTAATTTTTTTAAATGACATACTTATTAAAGTGTTCATTTTTTTAAGGTGGTAATCGCCAATATGTTGCAAACGAGGCACCAGCGGGTGGTCGTTGTGACGAAGGAGGCTAACCAAGAAATCGTCCTCACCAGAGAAGAAGTTCACGCAGGTACATTTTTTGATACTCGATTCTTTATTCATATTAGATTGTAATCTATAATTTTTAGATCCTACTATATATAAACGGAGAAGTTTGTAAGTGCGGATGGATGGATGTTTGTTGCTCTTTCACGCGAAAACAGCATATCGTATCTGTATGAAATTTGGTACACAGATGGATTATTGTCTGGATTTGCACATAGGTTACTTTTTACCCGGGTACCACGTGAGTGACGCCACGGGTTACAGCTAGTATTATATAAATTCGAATATGCCATCATCGAACCGATTTAGCTAAAAACTATTCAACAGAAAGATTGATTAGAAAAAAAATGCGACTTGAGAAAAATGATTATACACTTTAATCATAAAAATACTTCAATTTCTTCACCTTTCTTTAAATATTATCCTTTAATTTCATTTAAACGTACAAGTAAATATATAAAAAATGTGTGAATTTGCACTGGCTGTCTGTAGTCCATCTTGCAAACTCTCATATTACATTTTTGTGAGACCATATTATTCGACTAATTATAAATTTAATTATAATCTAAACATCCCGGTCGTTCCAGGCGTGGACATAGAAGCGCCGATTGTGGAGGAGATAATCCGGCTGCACGGCGCGCACGTGACGTCACGCGGCGCGCGCTGAGCCGCGGCCGGCCGTCTAGCGAGACTGTACCTGGTCGACTAGGCGGGGGGTTGCCGGGAACGGAGTGTTCTTTTTTTATTTTTCGAAAATGAAACGCGCTGTGGTACATGAGCTTTTTTTTTTAATTGGAACTGGCTTTGGATGTAGATTTTTTTCGATACTGGCATGTTCGATTTGTTCTTTTTTACTTGATACTTTTCTTTTAATACAGGCTTTATGATTTTTATTGAACTACGGTAAGCATTAGAGTTTTCATAATTTACTTTAATATGTCTAAATTTAAATGTTCTTTATTTATTTATTTTTTTATTTGCTGAATTGTCTTTTATGCTTAATTTGAATATAATTTTCATTTGTTTTTACTATCAAATAAAATCGCTATCGCCGTATTCACATACTTGGCGTGTGATTTGAGTGAATTTTTTCGTATACAAAGAGATTCATATTGTAAGATTTGAAACTCCCACGGCATACCCAAAATGAAGTACTTAAAAAATGACTGATAAAGTAACATGGAAATTGAAAGTGCAGTGTTAGTGTTAAGTGTCTAAGTGTGGAGGTGAAAAGTGTATGTCTTCTCTTTTTACATAACTACAGATTAAAATAAACAAACTACATTATAAAAGTGTTAAATGCTTTAACAAAATTTCTATTTTTTAATACACTATATGTCTATGGTTTCATAAACATATTGATCGTTTTTGTAGGTTCATTCAAATTCTTCTGTAATCTTTCTTTCTAACAGTGTAATAGGGAGATTACAGATAGATTAGATTGTGACTGTTCAAGTCTGGGATTGACAAGGATAATAATATTTATTTGTAGTTCTTCTGTAGTCTATGTTTCGTTTAATCTGTAGTTACTACCAACGTCTTCTTCCTCTTAACGTGTTGTACTCATAGATTCAGGGTTCTCTCAGGTTGTTAACATTTTCCATGAAATATGAATTCGCCAAATTTTCATTAAAATTCACACATATTTTCGATAGACCATGTTTATCGTCATAGTTTCGGATTAAAGTGTTTAAAATGGACAGTCTCTGAATGAGCTTAACGAGATGATTGTTTTCTTAGAGGGCTGTGCAAAAAAATAAGAAAACCGTAAGAAATCGTATAGTTATGGAGTCGAATGTGAGGTTTTCTTTATTTTGAGGGTTGTTCTACATTTGAAAAGTATGGTACTTTTAAAGAATATGATGATAAAAGGTATCTTATAATGCAGTTTGCAGATTCTCAAGCCTCTTGGAAACGTCTCTCTTGATTTGTGTGAGTTTTCCAAGCGTTGTTATCACACACATATATAATATTTTGTGTTCAATTTTGTAATTGCTCCGTTTGAAAACTAATTTTGACGATAATTGCGTTTTAGTTATTGTCTTTTTTAGAGAGAATATAGACCGACGTGTAAAAAATTTTGCATTTTTTTTTATATTTTACGTCTGTCTTTCTGTTTATACTATTCTTCAAGGTATGTATATGTCGCAGATTAATTGTATCATTTAACCGTGTATAAGACGCGTCAATAGTTTACAAACGCTCGGCATTTTTTATAATGCCGCTATGATGAAAACACTGCTATCTCATATCTACTTAAAAATTTGTAAGACCCATTTTTTTTTAAGACTCGAATAAATAAAGTGAATGATAATTACTACTAATTAGCTACGAATGTTGCCGTAAGTTTTTTTTTTTGACATTACAAAGAATAAGTTGTTACGAAAGATAGTTTAAAATGTTAGGGCACAATTTACCGCTCTTTTCCATTTTTAGCCTTGCAGTTGATGTTAATAAAATACGTTATTCAAGAACACTGCAGCTATGTTAACTAGTCTTTATCATGTCTACAAGGCTATATCCCATCCAAATCTGTTTACACTTTTCAGTCATCATAAGCAGTCTTAGAAAAAAATTTTTGGAATGTTCTCTTATAGAAATTAAATAATAAAATCTTAATATTAACGACTTATTGACTAATTGTGTTAGTTAAATGTCCCTTTACGGACCATTGGGTATTACACCCGGTATATTGTCGTAAGTATACCTTTTTACAAATTATATTTAAACGTTTCAAATGTAATCTCTCGTGCCCTTTAGGTGTAATGTATAGATTTTATATGTTTGTTACGTGTTTACTGTGTGTATAAATCGTATTTACCGTATTGTTGGGAACGCTGTTACGAAATGTCGAGGAAACATTGTTTAGAAGCCATTTGGAAATGTACCGTAGATTTAAATCATAACCTCATGATTGGATATTCAATCATAAGAGATTTCTCTCCAGTTACTTAACGTAAAAATCGATATTAAAAGAAATACGGATTTAAAACATGATTTGTGCATTATATTTATTATTAACTTTACAGCGTGGTCACGGTGAGATCCAGTCTCGTTCGAAAGGTATAAATAAAAGGATTAATAGTTTTATATCCGATGTCTACATCTTAATATAATACTCGGATAAAATGTACGACGTGAAATTTATAAGTGTAATAGATCCACTGTATAATCTGCATTTGTAGAATCATTCAGTTCGTTAAAAACTAACGACAGAGTATGAGACGATTAAGAAGGTATCATAAGAAGTATACAGCCCGCAAAAAACGCTATATACGGTTACGTTGAGATGCAGATAAAATCGTTTTAAAGTTACCCAATTTTGGCTATGGTTTCCTATATTTGTTTCGTAAATCACAGAATTAAAACAAAACACAACCGGACAGAACTAAGTGCGCAAATCTTTGGCATTTTATAGTATCTCTAGACAAATATGAAAGTAACACTGCTCCCAATAACACGGTGGCATATATATAAGGACTGGATGTGATTGATGATTCGTGGAAAAATATTTCTGTTGTAAACTTATTTCAGTGGATTTATAGAGAACAAAATGGTTATTATTGAATTGTATTTATTCATCACGATATTATAATGTTTTGGATATTAGTGTTTACACCTTATTGTGACCATAATTACATATCAAGTGCATTTAAGGTTTTATAGTGAGGTAAATTTTATGTTTCGTTTAATTCCTAATTCATTGTTTAATATGAATTGACAAAATTATATTATTAATTATATATTTCAATACATTTTTACTGTAAATGCTGAACAAACAATCATTTAGATTTACCTCAATCTCTTATAATATGGTGACTCAATAGTAACGGTTTCGCTTCAGAGTAAAAGAGAAAGAGATATTATAGCGCAAGTGAGACGGATGATAATTATTTAATGGAACAGTTTATACGTTCTGGTACATGTGTCCGAGAGTTCTAGAACAATTAAAGTTATATTATGTAGGAATAAAAAAAATGTTTTTTTTTTTAATTATATTATTTTATCAGTTTAAATTTGGAACGGTTTTAAGTGATGGTTTTACAGCCAGAGATGTTTAGTGATAAGTTAAATGTTACAGTGTATTACTTAGTTTTATAAAATATATTTATTGGATATTGAAGGGTATTTATATAGATGTTTGTGACTCTTGTTAAGTAATGTATGTTCTGATTCTAGACATAAAACAAATATAATCTGTTTGAAATAAATTGTTTTATTTTACAAACCAGTAGTTTGTTTCTCTTAACCTGTCATTTCGTTTGTATACGATACATATTAGTAATGGAAAGTAAAACAAAACGTAAAAAAAGTCATAAAAATTATTTTCTTATTACCCATAGGTAATGTAAAAAAATGTTTTTTTTTTGTTTTCTACATCACATTATGTAATTTTAATATTTAAAAAAGGCTTAACTGTTTTGAATTATATTCTTTTGGACGTCTTAGCATCGATTTGGAGGTGCGGTGAGCAACTAGTCTCTACCAATATATAAATATTTTAACAATCAGTAAAACCGCCAATTGTCAGAACTAAACAATATTTAAATGGTGTGTGGATGTTGTGCTTATAAAAAAAAGAATCATCAAAAAAAATTCACCCATCTAGTCGAATTGAGAAATTCATTTTTTCTTTGAAGTCAACTAAATACTTGGACTACAATATAGATGTATACGCGGTACATGAATAAATACATATTGCTGTGTGTCTGTTAGGGATTATCTCTGCGCAGGATCCTTGCCATCGAAATTGATACGATGTTGAATTTGTTTTCAATAATGTTTTAGTTTCAAGAGTATATACTCTTGAATACTCTTACTATATAGTAAGAGTATTCAATTCTGCGTTCAATCGAATCTAGTTCGATTGAATTAGATTTCGATACCGTCGGGAGTGAGTTATTTTATATAGTATTGCCACGGATACATTAGGATAAAAAGGAAGAACTCATTTTCTAGGGTGACACCGCAAAACGCGGCTAGTCAATTATATAAATATAGGCAAATTGGAGTAATTACACCCCCTCCATAACAAAAACCTTAGAAAATCATCGCAGGGCAATGGCTGCTATAGACTAAAGCTTGTCGAATAAAAACTACCTGATGATCCGCTTTATAATGACAATATTATGTCATTGTAAGCTTTCGCATTCCCGGCGTCATGGCCTGTCAGAATTGCATGTAAATTAGATAAATTTATGTACACGACTGGTTACACTATGTCGTGATGTTATAATTTTAATGTATTTTTGTTCCAAATTCTACGAACATGGTAAGTAACGTTTCACCTTAAGAGACTGAATAAATTCACGTAGGTACTAATAATGGGTTAGTCTATATATATATTAATCCACAGGATGATGAAATCGAAGACATCGTTGGCGAAATAAATTATACAGACTCACAAAAAAGTGTAACCATATCAAACGTGTACTCTTTCGACTTCACTGACAGCAGTTCAGACAGAAATAACTCTTCAAGTAAAGAAACATATGTTATAGAATGTGATGACAGTGATGATAGTGAAAAAACATTCCAAATTGATCAATTAGAAGGCACAATTGACCTTAAAGATAAAGCAGCAACGCGAACAAAAGTAAAACAAGATAAAATTATTCATAAAAATGTACCAAGCATAGTCGATAGATCAGTTGGATCAAGCTCGCATCAATGCTCTATAGTAGCTCAGGAAATTTTCACGCAGACTAGCAAAACCATATTTGAACTAGCCCAGAATGAAAAAAGGACAAGTCCTGTAAAACTTAGCGAACAGAATACATTGGAGACACAAACCTCAATTCTATCTTTTACAGAAAACAGAACTGTTGAGTACCATATACGTGTAGTAGGAGATAATTCCTTTTTTCCTACAAGCAATGCTCTAGTATATAATTCTATAATTCCCAAACACTTCACAGCCACCGGTCTAGAGGATAAATCTTCCGTTATTAGAAATTCCGAAAACGAGGCAGACCTGTCTAAAGATTACCTTACAGATGAGACGTCTAAAGACAAAATTATCAAATTTATCGATGACTTATCTCAGGAAAGTTCGAGCGATGAAGTGAACATAACGCAATATGAAAATTCAAGTGAATTTGAAACGTCAAAATATTCTGATATGGAAGAGGATTCGTTGATAGAAAATAATTACCGTGCGGAAACTGAGCGCAGTCAAGATAAACTGAGCGTAGCTAGTGATGTTCCGAAATCTATAGATAATGATATTGAAGAGCTTTATAATAAATTATCTCATAGCGTAAATCCACCTCCTCAACTAGAAAGTGATATGCAGTCAGTGATACCAAATGTTGGCATTTTAACTCCAGTAACAGAAGAAACTAATTTAAAAGTCGATGGCATGACGGATATCTCTTCAAGTTTGCGCACGCTTAATAGACCTCATGAAAACAATGATCAATTTAAAAATAAATTGTTTAAAATTACACATGACCCCGATGATGCAGAAGAAAAAGACAACTTCAGACTACCACCAATTGGAAATAATTTCTCATGTCCCAACAGCCCGTTAAACTTTTTATTTTCAAATGGATCTAATAAATTGATTAAAAATAACACACTTCCTTTAGTGGCTGAAGATTTTAGAGGCAAACCGTTCAATAGATGGGAAATAGATACCAAGGGCTTAGCGTCTGGAGAGAGTCATTTTATTAATGACAAAATCGGTAAGTATAAACGATAATTCAAACGTAAAACTCAAAATACCAACGGTAATTAAGTAATTTATTTATTAGATTCAACGCTACATAACGATTCAATTCAGTTACCACCAATTCACATAGAGGGTCCATTTAAAAAAGCCGGTATGGACACGAAAGAGGTGAAGCGAAGCAAAGAATTGCAATCTGAAAATTATAGTGATACAATCAGTATAAAAGGCAGAATCAGAGAGCTGAAGATTAACCAGAGACGACAGAGGTATGTCTTTACTAAATAATGTACTGAGAAGTTCTTTGTTTAAATAAGCTGAACGTAGGAACTACCGCACCGATTTCAAAAGTTCTTTCGACGTTCGATATGTTTGTGACACCTGAGTGCTGTAGACTATATATGTACCACTGGTGAATGGGCGGGGCGGAACTGTAGACTCGACTAGTAATATTATAGATGTAAAAGTAACTCTGTCTTTCTACCGCTATTTTACGCCTAAACCATTTAACTGATGAAATTTGGTACAAATTAAGTTTCATTCCTCAGAAACACAAAGGATACATTCTATATCGGCAATCCCACAGGAACGGAAACTATGCGAATAAAATCCCGGGACGGTCCATCCTTTTCTTTTAACTCGGTCGAACCACGGGCGGAAAACTAGTATTTTACAAATCGATGTAAATTAGGGAAGAAATGTTAGTCCCATAAAAAATCATCTAGTGTCTACTAATAATCTCTTTATTTATAATGGCTTGATTTTATAACTAATGCCCATATGTAACATGTACATATGTGCAAGACAGCTTTAGCTAAATCTATCTACATAAAATACTTGCCTAATGCAAAACTGTTAGTTGAAAATTAGGCATCGTCTTATATGTATAAAGGGTCTGTGGAAAGTAACATATCATAAATTATAACATATCTCCTAACTATATCAAGTAGCTTTTGAAGATCGATCTATCATCAATGGCGAAATAATATTACAATCGTGCAAGGTACATAGATTTATCACCAGCTTGCACATCCAAATATCTCATTGCGTCCCATAAACTTGATAGTTCTAAATATTTTATTAATATAGGGTAGAGAGTAGCAGGAGTGCCTCTCCTAGGAGTACCTGCTCACCGGATGATTCAAAATTGAGCGACACAGCTGAGAGAGGTTGCGATGCCCTTTGTGCCGAGCTGAAGAGGCGACTTCAAATTAATTCTTGGTAATATTTTAAAGGTTTTGCGTGTTGCTGTTCGTTGAAATTGTTTCAGTAGTTGTAAGTACAGAATAGTTGTATTTTCTTGTGTTTGGTTTCACGCGAGTATTATACATTTAGAAATTAAAAACTTTTCAATGGATTTTAAACGCGATTTATTCATTATATTATTAACCCGACGTTTCGAACACTTTACAGCGAGCGTGGTCACGGGGAGACGTGTCTCCCTTTTCTAATTTCTAAATACAGAATAGTTGTTTCGAAAATCACACACAGAACATGAAAATATGAACCAAATCTTACATTCCGATAATGCGATCTACAAAGATACACTCTAAAAACAAATAAATCGATAGCGGCAGTGTTTACTAAATTCCCGGTTATATATTCCTTTTTCGTTATATTTCGTTTTGTGGTATTATAATAGGAAGCTTCACATATATCGCCGCGTTAATTGCTAATGAATTAAGCATTTCAGGTGCCAAGCTTTAGAAACGTTAGAAGACTTGCCAAAAGTGTTGGACAAATTTTGGTCCGTTATCTCGGAAACCCGAATTGCTGATCTGCTTCGACAGGTGATTGAGATTTTAACCAGTGTTTTAAAAAAGAAATTTAAAATAAAAAAGTTTAGCATTCACAGCCATCTGCTGCCAGTCAAACTGATTTCAAATAGATGAGTGGATAGTGCTCATAATAATTAAATATTAATTCTTGTCATGTATAATTATTTTGAGTGCCCATTTGTAGCTTTGACATCGAGTAAACATTTTGTCCATAACAATTTTAAATAATACATACAAAAAAACATACAAACAGACGGACCTACTTCTTTTTTGGAAGCCGGTTGAACTAAAACCCTTTTATCAATATAAGGTTACAGTACACGTAGAGTCGCCTCGCACGCAAGTGTCACGGGCGGCCTGTCAGACACTCGCGGAAATCTTGAAGAATACAAACTACACTAAGAAACCGGTAAGCGCTTTAGTTATTTCGTGATTTTCGTGATTTCTTCGACATAGTTCCACATAGAATCAAACACATCATATATATAATAATAAGTAATACAGCACTGATACCTATAAAAAGCCTGTCCTGACTATAAGTTTCCGTTTTAATGTATAAAATGAACGCTCAGTTTGATGTTTGATTAAACATACTGCCCTCCTTGCGAGGCAACCCGCATTTGAAAATAAAAAAAATTACCTAATCGGTAGTCCATATTACGTGTATAGTTTTATTTGCTAAGCGGAAGTCCACTTCTGGCAAGGAAATGTCTTTTTAAGATAAAGCAATTTGACTAATCGGTAATCGAGTAAATCGACTTATCAAACTTGTATTTGATTCATCGAAGATCATTTAGGTCTTCTTCTAATAGCAATAAGTATAGTTTAATAATCATACTATTCCACGTCTGTCTTCTGTGGGTTTGGGGTAGCTTCCCCGGCGCGCGCTCGATTCCAACACTCATAGTTGTCACTCATACGTCACTAGAGTTGTTTTCAGGATTTCTATGAAGCGATGGCTATACTTTTGGTGAAGACGGGAAGCTATTGCCGGCCGGTGAGACGGGCAGCGAATGTGGCACTAGATGACATTGTATGTAGCGTGGACATAACGCATTCTGTGACGGCTATATGCGTTTATGGAACGGGGTACGTTGTTATGACTTGCGGCCGCTATTGGTATCAAAATTGTCATGTGAAAATCCGTTGATTTGTTTTAAACTAGTTTTCCACCTGCGGCTTCGCCCGCAAAGTTTCCGTGGAATTTCCGATATAAAAAGTATCTTATGTTCATACTCGGGTCTTAAGCTATATCTGTCCATCTATCCAAATCAGTTCAAGTGTAATGAAGCGATAGGCGCAAGGCTTAGTTTCGCATTTATAATATTAAGTAGGGATTTAACATAGTATATGTACTATTCTACGTCAGGCACAAGAGCGCGCTAGTCCGCACGGCGTCGTCCCGCCTGCTGGTGGTGTGCGCGGCGCTGGCGGAGGGCGGGCGGCAGCTGCTGCGCGCGCGGCCGCCCACCGCAGCGGCGGCGCGCCGGCACGTGCTGCGCGCTATGGCGGAGATGCTGTTCGACAAGAGTGCGGATACACGGTGGGGTTTTGCGACCTTCTTGGTAATATTTATGCCCTTTGTGGAGAATAGAGTTCGTAACAAGCCACAAGCTTATACTGGAATATGTTATCAACCAATGGGTTAAATAATATTTATTTATTTATTTATATTAATACACCATGTTAAAAAAAAGCTTTGAGCTGGCAGATTGAATATATCTGCTTTTGATTACGCTCGTTGTAAATGTCCATTGTGTGTTACGTTTATTTTTTGGACTTTTGGTCTAATAAATAAAATCAATTACTTAGAACCGAATCAAAAATTCGATAAAAAAATCTCTCATATTTTACCTTCTCATAACTTTTTTTTTTATATAATCTTTCGTCGGTAATAGAGCTGGTAGGTCACCAGATGGTAAGCGCTAACACCGCCCATGAACATTTGGAGAAGCTTAAGGTCGATTACAGACTCTACGCCTCTATAAATGGATGGCCGATTGGAAAGTGATCAAGAAACGATTAATGAGAATAATAAAGGAAAGGACTAGGAAGAGTCAGGATAAGGACATGGACATCCAGCTCCCCCACTCACCGAACGAAACGCAGTACTACTTTACGCCGGTCTTCTGTGGGGGTGTGGTGCATTCCCGGTGCGAGCTGGCCCTGGCCCTGGAAATTTATCACTCTCGTAACGTTTTAATATTTCTCTAGAAAATACGCGGAGCGCCTCTACGCCATGCTTCGCCCACTTCCTAACTTCGAAGCTTATTTCCTCACTGACGTTGATGTAGAAATTGCGTCGAAACAAATGAAAAAGTACGATCAATTGCTGATTATTTCAAAGCAGAGCTGATTGTGTATAATCCAATTCATTAAATAATACAATCAAAAATGTCGTTACTCCTATGAGTGCAAGCGAGAGGTCATAGGCTCCGTCGCGAACATGTGAATGGGTTAATGCACTCTGAGTCAAACTTTGATTCTATTATTTAATGACATAGTTATTACATAATTTGTATGTGTGTCTCGCAAAGTATTGTGTTGTAACCCGTCCAATTATAAATTAAAAATACATCCAAATAATTTAATAATAACTAGCAAACCCGGCGAACTCCGTTTCGCCACCAGATGGCTGTATGTGAAAAATGATTTTCACACTTTTCTGTTGAAATTTTTCCCGAATGTTCTTTGCTATAAACCTCACGGAGCTCGAGACCTTTCCAACGAATGCAAAACCATGGAAATCGGTTCGTGCGTTCTGGAGTTATAGCGTCAGGAAGGAAAACCCGACTTATTTTTATTAATAATAATAAATTATATCAATTATATTTCATCCCATTAAGGCTTTTTGAAAATCGCTTGAAATGTATTTTTATTTTGCATTATAGTGTTTTAATAAAATATGTGCGGAATAAAAATAAATTATTAAGAAGTAGAAGAAGGTTGTATTGAAAAAATGCAACTTATTTTGGTTTCGACCATTTTAGATGAACTGGACTATGACAATATTTTATTTTCTACTTTAGTACAAGTATGCAATTTGAAATATAATTAAACTATATTACAACTTAACTAATCATTCTTTTTTACTTCCTAATTTTAAAAAGGCCCTCGCAATAAAGTTTCAACGTAGTTTAAAAAAATTAGATAATTTGCGTAAGCATTCATTTCTTTAAATTGATTTTTTAAGCATAGATTTTCTTGGATATTACAAATAACAATACCTTGTTTAATTTTTTATTTTAAGGATGAAACAGTCCATTATAGTATAGACTGAATAAACATTAGGCCATGCTTATATTAACACATTTGTCTGTCTGTCAGACAGTCAAACCCTTTTTCTGAGTAACCCGTGAAGGTATCAAACTGAAATGCATTTAATATTATTATAAAAAGCAGGATTTATAAGGAACCATCGGTGCGGGAGCATTATAAATTAGAATCATTTCTACAACACTTATCATTCCCTCGATATATCCTAACATCCATTCTTAGATAATCGGTATAATATAATTGTTTATAAACATATTATCAATATTCGTTATTGATAAGAAGTTCAAGCGCACTCGCTCAGTGCATATGCCCTTGCATTTATGATTTAACATTACTAATAAATGCTATTTCATTACATTATAATTTCTAATATAAGACTGCATGTCTTGAATAGATTTACTCGACTTTCCACTGTGATTTAGAAAGAAAGAAAGAAAGAAAGAAAGAAACATTTATTTGTCAGGGACAGCACAACACACCAATGATAGAAATTATACAAATAAGAAATAGATACAATTACACAACGTAAATATAGAATTAAACAAACGAAAAATACCAACATCAGAAATGAGGAGTGTGTCATAATGACCCCAACAAAAAGGAGACAACTCAGCCTATGCTGCAATGCTGAGAACATTGGCAGCGCTGTTTTTCAGTGTCCCCTTTATGAGTTAAGGTTTCGAGTGGCGACGCAATGGGTAACAGAATAAAAAAATAAACAAATAAATAAAAAAGACATAATGAACTTACTAAAGCGATCACATTTTATTAAACTTTCAAAAACCAAGTAGCTACATAATTTTTTCTATCAACTTTCCGCCGGTGGCTTCGATTGTCAATGTAGAAGAGTATAATTATCACAGATAACATAATTCTGTTCTATACTATTTTAACTGTGTAGCTATGACAGCATAGCTACAATTCCCGTGGGTTTTCCGAGAAAAGACTATCCCATTCAAATTTGGTTACTGACCGTGGTTTAAATTTTTTTATTAAAGTAATATATATAATTATTAAGAATTTAATTTTTGAATCTACGCAACGTGAACGAAGTCACAGGCGCTGGTAATAAATATTCTTCTCTGACGTCAATTTTGGCAATATACATGATCATCATTGGTATACCAACCGATACTCATACAAATGAACTCGGTTTATTTCGTAATCGTTCGGGAGAAATCGCGTCAGGTTATACCTATCTGTGTATATATTAATTTATCTATATACCCAGTGGGGATATAAAAATATACTCAGCTAGCTATACACAATTGTTATCAGTATTGCAAATAAGAATATTTAAGAGCGGTGCCCGTATAAAATCCTTTAAAACTCTTTTACGTAAAGACTTTTTTGATTATCATTTCCTTCAAATAAATTTTATGTATTATAATATATCTAAATATTCATGTATGTATTTTATGTATTCGCTATTTCTGCAGTTTTCATAGCCATCCGTTCAAAATTTATTTTACACTTGTCTTTATGCTACCTTTGGGGGCCTGGATGAGATCTCTGATAAGCGTTAAGGTCGCCTTATATTATGTATAAATCACTATATTTTTTAATTTTGTGTGGTACATTAAATTGTTAAATAAATATAAAACATAAGCTACATACTAGCTATTAGTTATATATATTATTTATAATGTATTTTCAACAAATAACACGAATAAAAATTTTGTATTGCTTGCTGAGTGTGTATGGTCAAGACCAGAATGTAGGTAGGGAAACTTATAAGTACAGGAAATGACGACATTAAAATATACAAGTAAAGTGTGTTAAAATTTTTAAAGAATTGTTATTACAACATTTGGCTTGTAATAGAATAATACAATAAAAAATTACCCTATGCAGACTTCAGAATAAGGGTTTCCCTTTTTTAAAGAAGAGCTAAAAATGTCTATATGTACTTTCGTGTAATAATACCAAACAGCTATGTGGCTTGTGTTTCAAGTCTTGTGGATATTTAGGTTGAACTAAGCTTCAGTCTTAAAAAACCCCATATAATATGGACGGTGTTTCCAACTCTGCTTATTGCAAAATAATCGGTATATAACTTGCAAATAAAATCAGCCAAGTGCGAGTAGGACTCGCGACATTAACTAATCCGTTCAAGGCAATAGCCTCCCCTATACCCGTCGGAGATGAAACCTTAATAAGCTCGTAAAATGTAATATAGCTTCAGTCTTAAAAAATGTTGCTTCATAAATATATGCAGGTTTCTAAAAACAAAATATCCGTTTTATATAATTAAAACGAGATCCCAATTATCGTGTACATAATTAGACTTATCGTTAATTAAGACCGTCACATTAATTTTAATCTTTAAACCAACCGAGTATTATTCAATTGTGGTGATGCTATCAGTACGATAACGAGTATGAGGGAGGTGTGTCTGTCACGTGGCGTTACTATTATTATGTAGTGAGTACAATGTGATGTAAGGTAAAGTAATACTGCATCATTGTTACGTACTAATTCCCACTTAAATTCCTCGGAATCATCAATATCGCATATTCTCTTAACCATTAAATACATAATACGAGTAAATTGCATAAACTATTATGGTCGTAACCGCGAAAATTAAACAAAAATATGAATACGTTGCGATCCGTATTAATTCGGATACTTTTTTACTTAATTATTTGATAACCGTAAAATGGAACGAAAAGATTAAAATAACCCCAGCGTATTTCGGCCATTTTCCTTTATTTTCGCGGGAAACAACTTCCTTATCAAACGTCGGTCACAAAATAGTTGTATTAATGTGACGTAGTTAGAGTTTCCACGCGCACACATACGCTCGGATGGTGTGACCGTGTATCGGCGGAGATAACAGTTGAAACACATCTCTTTGTTATTATTGACTGGTAGGGCAAATGTTTTCGCCATTAAGATTATTTACGACGTGGGTGGGTTGTGACGTGGCAAGGTTAAATGTGCATACGCGCTTTGTTATTGCTTCGGAAATGCGTAGAAAGTCAGGAATTTGAAAAATATGATGGTCAAACGCATTGTACTATTATGCTATTAGTAATAAATAAAAGTTTCCACTTACTCATTGAATATGGTTGTCTGTAATATATCGCTATTGTTTCTAAGGGAGATTGAGAACTTTAATTGTATTAGAATAGAAAAAATAGTACCGGCCGTTCAATAATTGTAAGATTCTATTTCAAGCTAGAACGATACTTCAGAAGCAATCATTTCCTCTTAATACAGTTTATAAATGTAGTAAATGCATTTTATGCCAATACATCTGCATATATTTTAACTTCCGTTAAAGTTACATGTCGATAGGTGAATAACCAATGTTATTTGACGTCGTAATTATCAAATTAAAGGAAGACACGTTGTTCGGTCACTGCGATTGTACACTACAGGATACGATAGTTATCATTTAGCATGTGGAGTGGCTATGAATGGACCAGAAGGATGTCGTAATGCGCTATTTGAATATAAGAAATTGGTTTAAAATAAACGAAAACAAACATTAAACATAAACCAGCAGTTCCTTTAATTCACTATTTATGTACTTTGATATAAAATACCTTTGTTTGAGACACAATTTAGATTAAACCAATGTAATTAAGCTTTTCTTATATACCAATAGCGTAATGGTTATTTCAATGATGTATTGCCAAACAGCAATAATAAGATTAATCGTATCGTATATTTTTAGTGTAAAGCGATAAAATATGTTTGAAAACAATCAATGTTTTTAAGAGATAATTTATCACAGGCGTTTTACGTCGTCGGATATGATCCCAACTCGGCACTGCTAGAAAGTCCGATGCAAGGACGAACCGACGGCGCTCGACAAGCCAATAAATATTTCCGGAGTCAGTATGAACAAAGCTTCTAGACATTTCTGCCCTTTCAACTTATCAATACTCGAATGTGGAACAAATTTATTGAGTACATCTGAAATGCGCTCTGACATGTTTTGTTGTAATTTCAATGAACGACAAATGGAGTCGCTGTCAACGAAAGCACAATTGGCGGGAATCTTCTAGGCAGTTTCGACAATTTGGTACATTGAGCGCTCGCGCTGCGGCGTTTCGTAGGCACGTATTAGGGCTCGCTATAGAATGATTCAGATTCATTGAAATATTCCACGGGGCAATACGACAACAACACATTTAAGAACCTACTAGATTTTTCTTCTTATCAAAACCTAGACGCTACAACTAGACAATACGAAAAACATATACAAATATTTCACTGGAACTAGCTAGAAACTGGGTAAACTTAGAAGTGATAGCTTTTTATCAATTCTACAGAAGCATTATTTTGACAATGGCAAAGAATGTGACTATTCATAAATACTTATACTAAATAAGGGAGACATTTTTGTATATTAATGATTTTCTCATATCGATTTGTGAATATAACTCCAGTGACTCATGACATGGGTAATAATCAATGCTGTGTGTTGTCTGTGAGATATTGAGATTAATTCCAGAGAGGATGTCCAGATGATTCGATATTCTTCATCGACAAGTTACGCTTCTTATTTAACAAAATTTGTCTTACCGCATTCTTTAGTAACAGGCACCAGCATTAAAATAAAAAAGGTTCATAAAAAATCGGTCTAACAAAAAATCTCCTTTTTTGAACTCGGTTGAAAATAAATGTTATCCTATATATATTAGAGTGAAATAATAGCTCTATAAAAAGTAATCAAAATCCGTTAAGTAGTTTTTTTTGTTTTTATTCATTGTACAGATACTAACTCTTTTACAGTTTCATTATAGATAGTAAAGAAGAGAAATTTTTCGTTTCATTAATTGAGAAATATTTCGGTTGGTTACATCCCTAAAAGGAACGTATGAAAATAAATAATATTAATTCATTATTAAAACTTATAATTAACAATGTGTATCAGTTGAAGATAGCGAAGTTCTGGAAAATTCTAAGTATAAGGTGTGTGATAAAACATTTACACTGAATATTATTTTATTTCATGAAACGGTTCATATTTAAATTAATTTGAAGCTCAAATTATAAAATCCACCATTGGTATATATAAAAATACTAAGTAGCTATATAGAATGCAAGTTTTAACCCACGGCGTCATTCGCGAGTCGCGAGGTACCAGGGTAAAAAGCAGCCCATGTGCTAATCCAGACTATAATGTATCTCTATACCAAATCTTATACATAAGCGCTGTTTTCGCGTGAAATAGTTACAAACATCCATACTTACAAACTTTCACATTATATGTATATTAATAAAAATTTGTAGAATGGATAGAGCAGTCATCATAAATTCCCAAAAAGTTATTTACGTTATATAATATTAAGGCTCATCATCGAATGTATATTTAACTAGTGGCCCACCTCGTCTTCTTCCGTGGTAACTATAGCCTATAGCTCTCAGGGATCACCTACGTATCTAACGATGAAAGAACTTTTGAAATCGGTCCATTATCTCCTGAGATAGCGCGTCCAAACGAACAAATTCCTCAACTCTATAATATTGGTATGAAAAATATTCTAAAAAACAACTCTATTCTATACGTTTCTTGTGAAAATTACAATAAGCACTTTTCTTAGGGTCATCGATCTTTCTCTTTAAAATCATTTATATTTTAATTATTTTACAAACAATGTCCAAAATTTGTACATTTTAAAATTTGCTCAAATCTTCCGTATTTTAATTTCTTATAAAAACTCGTCCCTAGAAATAATAATTCATTTCACACTAGTTTCCCGCCCGCGCCTACGTTCGCTCGTCATAGAAGAGCCAGAAATCCTAATTATTTTATTTTATAATATGGATTTATTCTTATATATAATATGGATTCTCAATACACGCAGATTGTATTACATCTATAGGGTCACACTACTTTCTTTAGAAATTTATGACGTCACATATTGTTTATTTTATATCAACAAAACAGCAATTAAACATATTAATAAGTCATGTAATAGCCTATAGTTACGTAGGTAGAGTTAGGCTACGTAAAGCGTAGATGTAGCTTGCTATTCGATTTGTGTGATAAGGATTTAACTTCTTGCATTTTTAGATATATATTTTCGAGTACAATAATAAAGATTGTTTTGTATTTCATTAAAAATGACTTTGTGGGGATTCACAAAGTTGATAACATTTTTAAGCTTCTCAATGTGACTCAATTATCATTTCTAAACTATTTAATATGGAGAAGTAGATTTGTGTAGTTCTCAATTTGCTGTTAATTACAAACAAGACGAATAAAGCTGCAAGGATGCAAAGATCCTTTCTATTAAATCACATGTAATTGAAAAATAAAAACACAAAAGTTTTAAAAGCGATGTTTAATCTCAGGTCATGTTAAAACCAACCGTAACGTATATCATAACAATAAATAAAATTATCTACATATTACGTACATCTAACAATACTATTACATAAGTATTCACCTCTAAATAACCCTAAAACTAAAACAATATAAGGAACTATTTCCAAAATACTAAACTTTCTAAAACAAATACTTTGATTACGTTTAAGTACAGATTTTACTTCTGTCAGGCGGCGACCTAATATAGGCCAAGTGGTCGAGTAAATACTCGAATAAACAGTGGAAAGCATCAATTTCTTGATGAAATTAATAAAATCAGTCGAGTCAGTGGCTCCGAGGCGTGTCATCGCACTTTCTGCGGGTGAGGAGCCGGCGGTATGCCGCACAGCTTCAGGAGGCACCACGAACGTTTCTGCAGTCGGAATCCTCGATTCGGCGGCCGGCCTTCGACTACCGACAGCGCCAGCAATACCGTCAACACGGCGAACAATATGTGAAGCAGACGCATCTTGATGTTTGTAAATAGTGTATCAACTATTGCTTTCACTATCGCGATTGTGCGTTATTCATAGAACTTTATCGATTGCGTGTTGAATGTATACTGAAGATCGAGTTAAGATGCCCAGTTTTATATAGGTGGCAAGGTTATCGCGCGCGTGCATGATAACCCGCCAAATTGAGATAGTAAAGTTCGATGACTGAGCTTCAATGTCATTTTATTCATTGTAGTAAAATTATCAATTTGTAGGTAGGTTATGGTAGCGCGTCTCGTAAATCCGGGGTATGAAATTTTATTAATAAAAGTTGTGATAACTTTATTGATAAAGGAGTTTTTTGTCGTGTCAGTTCATAAAACAGATTGTATTTAAACTTCAAGTTTAAAGACAGGATAGACGGTAATATGTCTTTTTTAAATATTAAGCTACACAAAGTAAAGAAACAAACTGGAAATTTGTTGCGAACATGGAAATGTGGTATTTTTCACAATACATTCTTAAAATGTAAAATGTAACACATTTGATCATTCTTTGATAAAATATTAAACCACTGCAAAAGAAAATGCTTAATCTATTGAAAGATCAGAAAAAAATTGGCGCCAAAATGCGCGCACAGATTATGTCTACGAAGCTCAGGAATCCGAGCTATGAACCTTGTTTCCATGTTTAAATTGCACAGATAACAATTAATTAGTGGTTATTACGAAATAATTGGAATATTACATTATTCGTTATCTGTCAATCACGTCTATATCATAGACGAGCACCTCGTAACAAATTGATTTGGGTCAATGATACTTAAACCTTGGTGATCATACTGGGCACTTTATCTATGTGGGTTAAAAACTATACCTATTATGCATAATTATCACTTTATGTTTCCTGGAAAGAATCCAAATAAAAACTCAAAACCTTCTCATGTAAAAATTTAGGTATATAAATTAATAATTTTATGACGTCAATGACCTAAAAAGATATGAAGATAGTTTTAATCCATGTAGCAATTTCATGTTCTAATTAAAAGAGAGACATTATCAAAAAATATATTAAAGTTGTCTCATGTGTAAATTGATCCTTAAACAAAATAATCTTTAACACTATCATCCATCCATCCATTCAGCCCGAATCAGTCCACTGCTGGACATAGGCCTCCCCCAAAATGTGCCACAATTTCCGGTCCTTGGCTTTGTTCATCCATCTGCGTCCAGCTATTCTGACTATATCATCCGACCACCTTGTGGGAGGGCGTCCAACAGCGCGCCGGCCGGTTCGTGGTCGCCATTCTAGGACCTGTATACCCCAACGAGCATCCGTCCTGCGAGCTATGTGGCCTGCCCACTGCCATTTCAATTTTGATATTCTGAGAGCAATGTCAGTTAACACTATACCTGACCGAAATTCTTGTCACTGCGACTATGAGAGAGTTAGCAATTGTGTCATCTTTTATCAACATGTAATTTTTATTGATTAATGCTAATTAGAGATAAATAATTCAAAAAACTACTGCATTTCTTCTAATTTACATTGATATTTATCAGAGAGCGTTATCACGGATAGACAGTCAAAATGAAGTGTATATTATATAACTCATTATTCGCCTTTTAAATCTGATAAAAAAATCGAATAATCCGTAGTTCCCCAACTTTGGGTAAGTACAAATTATTTGCGTACTGTCAAAGAGAAATTGCCTTCCTTATCGCAAATCCAATACAATGTTGTCAAAGTTGAGAGTTTGTTTCTATTTACAGTATAGAAGCTATAAAAATTATCTAAATAGATTATAATGTTAAGTGTGTGAGTTCACGTGCAATAATATTCAAATCTATTTATAAAAAAAACAATCTATTTTCGAGTACATTTTAAGGGTCGTATACCATACCATATCTTCACTTACCAGTAAGCGAGATAATGGTCAAGCCTTATTCATAAAAAATATATGTGTATACATGCATTTAGAAATGAATAGAGTTTGTATATATACATCCCTCATATCGTTCTAAACCTAAACCACCCCTTCTTAGTAATAAATTCTACTATTTTATTTATGTAACTAGGATGTGTTAACTAGGAATCGTACACAACTGTGATTCCAACTAAAGAAACATTTTCAGATGAGCACTAACTATCGCCGAATTAGACTGGATAACTATAACATCAATTTAATTACATGATATATAAAGTGTAGTGTAACTTAATGATAATGTTAAGTTTTTATAAAATAAGTTATCACGTACACACAGCCGGAGATAAACCAACTTAACACGTTAACTTGGTCCGCTTATCAACGTAATAAATGTAGTACCCTGATTCTTTGAGAATTGTAAAATCGTACGATTTGCGTCACATACGATTAGTTTATTTCAGAAACTGAGATGAGGATAAATTATACTTTTAAATTAAAGATTCGTTTTCTGGTTATTAGTAGGAACTGATGTGATTACACGTAGCATAAAGTGGCCCTTCTACACAAAAACTTAAAAAATAAAATTATTTTCTTTTATGTAATGCCAGTATGAAACTTTTGCATGGCGTTTCGAAAATGCGTTTATTCATAACGCATATCATTAATATTTCATCAAAATCTATAGATAAGCTAACTTATGTATATTCCGATTTCCGTGCTTTACAAATAGGTAATTAAAATGCTTTAAAAATAGAGTTCTCACGCATAAACATGTATAACATAATAAAAATTAAAATATTGCAAATACAAACCTTTTGGTAGCAGTTACTTAGACCTCTAAATTTAAATCAATACTATTATTTTCGTCTCATAAAGCCCGAGGTTTAAATGATGTGGTTGCCATGATAATTGCGTCATTATTGATAAAATTTATTGTATTTAAACGTATTGCAAAAAATCAAAGGTTACAAAAGTTTACTACGTGGAAATAATTGTTCTAAATAAAAATATATTGTTAATCTATATTTTGTCTCGCTGATTAAGAAACACACATAAAAATATACACCGTTTTAAATATATGTTCTTAAAAATTACTTTATAAATATGATGGAATAATTAGTAGCCCAAATTCTTATTGTAGTTACAATGGATTATTAAAATCAAATATTAAATTTCTACCAAAATTATACAAATGTGTGTTTTAAAATATTTAGCACACTTTATCATAAAATCGATGGAGATAATTACCACGAATTCAGGCTATAAATTATCATTTTCAGCACACACGATAAAAACAATAAGCTCAAAGCAGGTGCCTCTCATCACGCAGATTAAAATAAATCATAAGTAAGATAGTAATTTTAATCTCATTATCAAATGTCAAATCTCTCTTAACACTCACACAAACGATTGCAACATGACCATTTACCTATATGAAATTAATAATTAGAGTACAGGGTATTATTTACTCATAAAATAATTAACATTTCCGGGCATATATATATATATATATATATATATATATATATATATATATATATATATATATACGAAGAAATGAGAAATGTTTCAGTTTGTTAATATATAATATACACTTAATATAAACTTAAACATTTTCTTCTCATATTGCATCAAATACCTACACGAAAACTAAAGGTTCATGACCTAATATTTTTCCAGCAATATGATGAACCCAGATCTCTGGCGCAATAGTCGGGGCGAGTAACTACTGCACATGCGAGGTTATCGTGTTATATTTTAAACAGACTTTTTATTAGCTTCGCATTATATATTTTTGTATATAACCGACTTTTTTATATTTGATTTTTATCCACTTTAAAAGGATAGATAGATTTAATTCAAACTTTATAACTTATCAGGGATCGGTGAGAATACTCTAATTTTACGAGCTTGTCTTATTATCTCCATTAGGATCGCCAGGATTATGTAAATCGCTCGCACCGGGGAAGTACGACACCCCCACAGAAGACCGGCGTGAAATAGCATTCTGCTGTGTTTCGTTGGGTGAGTGGGGGAGCCGGAGGCCCATACCCTTTTCCTTACCCTTCCCCGTCCTTTCCTTTATTCCTCTTACCAATCCTTTCTTAATCCCTTCCCAATTTAAAGTCGGCAATCCATTTGTAGAGGCGTAAGGCCTGCAATGGACCTTATGCCTCTCAAAATGTTCATGGCCACCGCCCATGCGCTTAACATCAGGCGCATAAAAAAAATTATGATAATAATTTCCTTGCGCATAATCTGTATAGATACAATTTATTTTTATCTCTCAATAAAGAGTGAATTTTTTTAATACATTTCCTGGAAGATTTTTTTTTATTACAAGAGTGTTTCTTAAAAATATTTGTTTTATACCCGGGAGAAAGGGAAAGGATGAAATATATTTTACACGACGGAATGTCGACGTTGCGAATGCTTTGGCTATTAATATTAGTATAATAATTTAAAAATCTCCGAACTCTGTTTTTTTGTAATAAAACCTAAATAGCCGCGGGTAATTAACATTTATAAAATATCAAATTCACAATCACATAGATTCAACTCGCTTAATTTATTAAAATTCATCGCGCTTAATTTATTAAAATAGACATTCATCGTTTTATCAATTAAGGGTCAAAATTTCGTCTATTTTTATACTGAAACATTTTAAACCACGACGTAATTATATACAAAATGTATACACGAACTGTGTTATCTGTCCCACGCGTCTACCACATCTTTTATTATATTTTTTATTTAATTAAATCGGATCACTCATTAGTCACACGAGAACGATAAAAATAATTACGTGATAAGTGCTGTAAATTAGTAAAAATTAACGGATGTAGTGCAAAGTCGACGCAAGACCATTTTTAGAGTGATGAAATTATTTGCTGATGTCTAAAGAAAAGCATATCAGTGTCGAATGTTCAAGATAGCAATGCTAGTATTAAATAATTAAGTATATGAATATGAATGAGGCTGAATATAACATGGCTGGTATATAACATGACATAATATAAGGCTAACACACTGAAAGATTATTTTGAATTTTAGTGATTCGTACCGAAAGGACCGCCTCCTTGGCACAGTGGGGACGCGTAAAAAAAATATCTCGGTCTGGCAGGACACAGAAGGCTTCTCACCTACTTGTCCGTAAAGAAAATCGATCAGTGAAACAGATGAACATCATCTACCCCATTACCCAGTATATACCCAAAGGGTAATTAATTTAACAAGAGAACTATTATTAAAATTTTGCTGTGTGTGATTTTGTGTCTCTTTTTCTGTCTATTTGTTCCTCCATCTGTCAGTCTGTCATCTTAACAACATCACAGTTGAACAATTCAAATTTCAGACATGCATTTCTGCTTTAACTACAAAATTCAGTAAAAATTAATGTTGACAAATGCTTGGCACGGTTATAAAATGGTTGGTTGACTATATCCGTAGCCCTCACGAGAGAGATAATATTAAAATCTTCTACGTTACATTTTCGTGGAAGAATACAATGGAAGTAGAAATATTTACTTATTTATATATATATATATTTATATTTATATTTATATTTATATTTATATTTATATTTATATTTATATTTATATTTATATTTATATTTATATTTATATTTATATTTATATTTATATTTATATTTATATTTATATTTATATTTATATTTTATATTTTTACCTTTCCGGCCGCCGCAGCTTCGCCCGCGCTGTCAAAAGTAATTCCCATTAATTATCGAGGAATAATGTACTCGTAATATATGTTTCGCCGCGATAAAAAGTAATCTTTATTATTTTTTGGCCTCCTGTCACCAGCCATAAAAATCATATCATAAAATCGCTCTATTGTAACGTAATTAAGATAAAAAATATTAGCAAGGGGATAAGGAGGGGAGGGGATAAGATAACTATTAGGAGGGATTGAAGATGATTTTGATTATTTATTTATTATTTTCATTTTATTTTTTTTTAACTTGTTATTTTGGTAACAGCCTTTTAATTGAACTTCTTTCAAAATAATGATTATGCGTGGCTGGCTCAACGCTTTCCTTCGTACGTGGATGGTATACATGATTCTTAAAGCTATGTGAAAAAATGATATAGCTATATAGATCGTCTTTCGCCATCACTTTCTCATACTGGAATGAGTACTGCTTTAAGACGTCATTGTACACCCAGTATAGTAAAAATATTTTTCCTGTTACATATATATAAATTACCGTAATCGTTCATCTTATGGCATTATCTAGAAGCTGTTATCTATAGAAAAATAATCATTACCAAAACGATTATACGGGTCACATATGTATTTTCTGTATAATTTAACGATAATATTTCCATTAGGATTTCGGCAGAACTATGAATGAACTACGTCATATTAAAATCAGCGTCACATGATCGTCATCTATTTTGGCAATTTAAAAAACCAGATACACGCGGGTTTTCAAGATTTTATCAAGGTTAAATTTATACATACCTTAAAGCCGCAGATAACCTAATACTAATCTAGGCCATACGAAGTAATTGGTTTCTAATTTTTGGTAAACTTATGACTATCTAGAATAGGTATGCTAGAATCGTAGGTACGAATACTACGAATAAAAATTTTAAGTGTTTTCTCTTTCTAATATATCACGGTAATATAATATATGTGTAGCATTTATTGATTCAAATGAGAATGCACTTTTAATAATT